>NC_057864.1:460426116-460726116 GCF_019393635.1 Dromiciops gliroides
CAGCTAGTAAGTGTTAAGGGTCTGAGGCCGAATTTGAACTCAGGTCCTCCTGACTCCAGGGCCAGTGCTCTATCCACTGCGCCACCTAGCTACCTTGATAACACTGGATGACCTTATCTCTATATGCAAAGACTGGAATAACATGCTTTATCCATCCCAAAGAGAGGTCAGTTAAAAGCAACAACAGAGATAATGTGTTCCAAAGGCCACTTTCCTGCTGTCCTGCCCCTGTAGTTCATGAGTACAGAATACCCACACTTGGCTCACAGACTGCACAGACTCGTGGAAGGACTTCCTCCAGGATCATACTTCTGTGTGGAGTCTAAGAAAGCAGTTCCTCTGTGATTCTACTTTAAAAGCAGCCCTTGGCCTTTCCTGTCCCTTATTTCTCCTTTACTGGATGGTGAGGTGGGGGTTGGGGGAGGGCAGGTAACTAAGTTCAGGTCCCAGAGTTTCTCACTTGCTTGGCACCAAGTCTTTGTTAATAACTCGCTGGGTAAGACCAGGATGGTAAAGATGAGGAGAAAAAAGCTCCCCTCTGGCTTTTACACAATTTAAAGGTGACCTGGGATTTCCTGGGGAATTTGTGCTTCTCAGATTCTCCCTTGCCATCATCCCATGGAGTACCAGCAGGTGAGCCAGGGTCCGAGGAGCAAGAACACCTCCGGTGGGATCCTGGAGGAGAGGAAGCTGAAGCGCAGCTGTCCCTCAGCTCCCCAGGCTGGAGGCTTCTGCCTAGAACCACCACCAGGAGGTGGCGATCTATTGAGGGGAGTAGCCTCCCCATCCCTCACGGCCCCTTCACCCCAACCCGAGGAGGCAGCCACCCAGCGTGGAGGCACTGAGCAGCCCCAGCCAGGGCTTCACCCTGTCTTGTCACCCCAAAGAGCTTCTGTTGAGGTGAGGTCTATTTATCCACAATGACTATAGGGATAGAACTATGCTATTACTTAGTATTAAAAATGAAAATAAAATTTAAAAAATATTTATCAATTCATTTGAAACAGCAGTAAAGTGATTCTGTTCATGTAAATAAGATATTGTTGTGAAAAATAATTTTCAAAAACCATTAGTGAGTAAAGTGGTATTGTTTAAATTTTTGTACAGTTCTTCAGTGTCTGGCTTAACAGGACAGCTGTGTTCTGTATTCAATTTGTCATGATAAGGTTTTTTTTGGTTGAAGTATATGAAAGAAAACCCAACTTCATACACATAAAGAATCAGGAAAGGGAAGAGTATTTTAATAAGCAAATAATGTCTTAGTAAGCACAAGGGCAGGAGCCTTCTTTGATTAATAATATTAAGAGCTGTGGGGCTTTCTCTACCTTTAACCACAAGGAAGAGTTTTAGGAAAATGACTGTTCAGGACCAAGATTTAATTTGCTATTGCCCTGTTTAAACAAATACTCTTTGTTTTGCTTCCTATAGAATTCTGCTTCTCTCCCTGAAGCCCTCTAAATTATAGGTAGAAAAGGGCTTGGGTCAAAGAGATCCCTTTGGATCTCTCCAAGCAAAGCTGGATTTAGATAATTAATTAGTTCCTGAGAAGCGCCAAACCAGCTAGAGTGCTTCTACTTGCACTTCATGCCTCTCATTAGCCCTTCTCTCCATTTACACAGGTCAGGGCCTCACCGTCTCTCACATGGACGACCACCAGAGTCTTCTAGTTGGCCTCTGAGCTTTCAGTCTACATGCTGATCCAGCTGTCAAAGTAACTTGCCCAAGGCACAGAAAGGCCTGAACCTGTCATTGCTCTGCCCAAAATCCTTCAGGAGGCTTTAGGAGAACCTGTGTCTGGGATCCCAAATAACTCTCTGGACTTACTCAGTGTGCTCCCCTTTCACAAACTCTATGTTCCCATCTCCCACCTCCAAGCATTCGGATGTCATCCCCACTCTTGGATACACATCCTACTTCTCTCCATCTCTAAGAGTACCTGCCTGCTCTGGGAAGCCTGCCCTGATTCCCTCCCACCCACCTCCCCAGGCAGGGTTCTCTCCCTCTGCCACCTTCCTTAGACCAAACTTATTTGTTTACCTGTCACCCCCTCCCTGCCCAGCTTCTGCTGCTTTAGGGTAGAGGCTGTTTCTTGGGGCCCCCCTCGTGCCCAGAACCAAGAGTAGGTATTTAATGACCCCCACATCTGCTGCTCCAATCATTCTCAAGAATAATGAGGCACAATGGCAATTAGTTTCTTTTAAATCCTAATTTTGTGCCAAAGAACTTGTACTATGTAAAAGTATCAAAGAATGAACTATAGAACAAGAGAAATTACCATAAGAAACTCTGAGTATGCTTTAAAATAGAGGCCCCGATTACAATTATCATTATAATTATACCAGAATGTATTCTGGAAAAAATTCCAAATTTAGCACGAAAGGATATTCCATTACAGCTGATTCTTGCATTTAAGCCTCTCATATGTTCAGAGACCATGGTGGCGGTCCATTTCTCTGAAACTTACATACTGACAACTCTCGATAAGATGGGAAAAGACCCATCAGGCCCATCTAGGAAAACACTGGTCATCATCAAAGGCTGGGGAGAGTGGGCTGCAAAGGGCCTAGCTGACCCGTGACCCATGAAACACTTGGCTCAGAAGAGGCACCAAAGTCTGCTTTCAGCCCATCCTTGGGGAGGCCCTTTTGACAAAGCGAATTCCACAGAGTCCTTCAAGCAAAATGGCCAGGACTTGGCAGGATTCTCAGAATAATGGGGGGGGGGGGGAGGAAGGGGGCACTGTGGCCTAGTAGACAGGGCAGTCCCCTCATGCTTGAACCACCTGGAATTATTTCAGTGAGATGTGTGGGTCCAGTTCAAACTTGCAGCCAATTATGACCATGGCAAGAGAAGCTGAAAATGGTATTTTGTTGGTTTGTTTGATTTTTTGTCAGCAGTTTTTAAACCGCATGTTCCAAGGGATTATGGGAGTTCTGGGCAGAACTGAATTCTAAATAACCCATCCACACTGGTCACATACTTTAACAGACGGAACAGTTCCTGAATAGTGTGAAGAAGAAAAAACCACACCCAAACCCTCTGAAATATAAGAATTTGTTTATTTTACATAAAACCCATTAACTTATAACTTAATAATATATGCTTTAAAAAGGAAAGATTCAATCTCTATCCTAACAAACTGAGATGTGAGTTAAATGATCAAGTAGAAGTCAAATAATAGCAGGCCCTGGGCTAAGTGCTGGGGAGAGAGGGAAAGGCAAAAACACGGCCCCTGCTCTCAGGGAGCTCCCATTCTCTGGAGAGACAACATGCAGACGACTACAGACACATCAGATCCACACAGCAGAAATCCAACGTCATCTCAGAGGGAAGGGAAAGGGCTTCCTGCCCAAGGGAAGCTCTAAGCTGAGCCAGGAGGCAGCCTGGGAGGCAGCTAGCGCAGACACAGGTGAGGGGTCCAGTGCGAGGAGCAGCAGGAAGGGCAGCATCACTGCACCACAGGGCTGAGGAAGAGAAGGAAGAAGGGAGAAGGGCCAGGCCATGAAGGGCTTTCAAAGCCAGAGGAGAAGTGACTGTTCGGGCCTAGAGGTCAAAGGGAACTACTGAGGTGGCAGGATCAGACCTGAGTGTGGCGGGAGCCCCCTGCCAGCGAGGCAGAGGAGGGCCTGGCGAGGGCCACGTGATTCACAAGCAGGGGCCATGGTTGCCAGGCATGAGGCAATGGGGACCAGCAAGGGGACTGAGCATGGGGGGAATGCGGTGAGGGGTCGAGGGTGACCCCTGGGGGAAGGTGGAGCCCTCGACAGTAAGGGGGAGGGTTTGGGGGAAGGTTTTCAGCCTGGGCTTATGGTCAGAGGGTCTATTCCCTGTGACTAGGGTGGGGAAGCCACTTCCTTTTACAGGCCCCTCGATTCTTCTATGTAAGTGAGGGCTGGGATGGACGTTAAGGAGGTTTTTCCGTGCTCTTACCAATAAGACTGAGCTAGAGAGAGCTCAGTCACCTGCCTGCCCAACCCCCAAACAAACAATTTAAAAGAATGCTTCTCCAGCTTCATGAACACCATTTAGCACACAGGTGAGAAGGAAGCCAATCCCTGTAAGAGTGAGCTCCCCATGGAGATCTGGATCAAGTGCAGAGTAACTCACTGGGATCAAGGTCACCGGGAAAAGTCAAATGGACAGTAATAAATGGGCACAGTGCCTGGGGGAGCCCCATGTAGCAGCAGCAGTGGCTGCGGCTATAGGAAGAGCTCAGAGGAGCTGTCTCCTGGGGCTGCAGCATCCAGACAGGGCCAGCCTGCTAGGGACAGCTCCAGCACACCCTCCCCCCCGCCCCCAGCCTCCTATGCTGTCTAAGCAGTATGCCAGTCATTTTTTTCCCCTCTGAAATAACACCAACAGACTGTTCTGGGGAGGGAATAGAGCCCATCCCTTTTTCATACACTATTACTGAACTGGAGGAAGGGGCGCCCTGGAAGGAAGTACTCTGTCTGGGGAGTAGGTGAGTAGGTGTTAGTGGGGAGAAGGGAGCTGGGGGGGAGTGACCAATAAGAGCCGTTGGGGCAAGCAGAAATGGAGGGGGAGGTATACGAGGCACCAAGAGTACCACTCTGTCACACACTCTCTGTGGCCCCTCCCTGGGTCTCAGGCACTTCGTCTGTAAAATGAAAGGCAGGAGCCAATGGTGCGGGAAGCAGACTGGTTCAGTGGAAAGCCAGTTCAAAGGCCCAGACGTGTCAATCGTTACCTGTGTGATCATGGACAATTTCTGGGCCTTGGTTTCCCCATTTACAAACTAAAGGGATTGGTCTAGCTGACCTCTAAGGTCCCTTCTAGCTCTCAATCACTGACCCTAATCCTATGATATAATAACCAACTTACTCTAACCCCAGAATCTTTCAAGAAGTGGGGGAGGGGGGAGGAGGAAATTACAGATCCCACTCATCTTTTTGAGACACCAAGGGAAATAAAAAATGGCAATGCTCACTAAATTTAATAGGTGGTGATGGTGGAAGGAAAATAACCAACCTATTTGTCTTGTCTTTCTATAATCTGGCTTAGAATTTCTCTGCTGTTGGCCTTCTCCCTCCCTGTCCCACCTCATGCCTGTATGGGTACAGTGTGCATGCCTGGGTGGTCCCACTCAATGACCCATATATCTTTTTAGGGCCTCCTGGTGAAATTGCTAAGCCCTCACTATGCCCAGGGACAACCCCACTGCGCACTTCTGCACCCCTGACTTGCTAAGCAGGACTGTGAGAGTATTCAGTTATGTGGGCAGCCCAGTGGCTGCAAGGAGCAGTAGCTGGTGACCCGTGCCCCATGCCCAGGACCCGTGCAGTTCCAGCAGTAGCTCGTGCAAATGTGATGAAAGGAAAGAGTACCTGGAGCAGGGGGCAGCTCCATGAAAACTGCCGACTTAGAGAAGGGCAGAGAAGCTTCCCAGGCAAAGAATGAGAGAAAAAACACAAGTGAGTCACGTCCTGAGATGGTTGCATGCTCTGGCTGCAATGCCAGATCTCACCCCTCAGCATGGAATTCTCTTCAAAGACACCAGTCAGTGAACAAATGGTACGACTTGGGAGTTCTCTACAACGAAATGCAGGATGTTTCAGTCTAATCAACACAACTACAACCAAACAGAGGGGGCAACATCATCAAGCAGCCCGTCCTGCCACTGCTCGGGCACAGAGAGACAGTCAGTGCGTTGGAGGGTCAAGATGAGCTGACCCACTTGTCATTTATTAAAATCATCAGAAAACTCAAATGATCTCTGAGATTGGTTCTCCTGGGCAAAGCATCCCCGGATCTTTTTGAGGGGAGTGAAGATTAGGGCATTCTCAGAGCACTGATGACTCCAGAAGCTTCTGCGTGTACCAGCCCCGCAGAGACGGCACCACTGGCTGGCCCGTCGGACCTCTGTGGCCTGAGCCAGCACAGGAAGGGCAGGGAAGCTTGCTCCCCGTGGAGGATCTCTACTCTGATAGGGCAATGCCAACAGAAAGCAAATAGAGTTCTTAAAACAAAGATTCCAACAAGCACTCAGCCTCCTGCTCTTTAAGTGTCTCTTAGTCTTCAGGAATTCTAAGCATGCACCGTGCTTGGCTTCCTTGTCATTAAATGTTCTCTCCCAGAAACCTGCCCTACAACATCCCTGAGCTCTCTGCTCTTCCCAACAAAATGCGGCCATTTTAAGCAGGAAATTCTCAGAGGAAGCAACAGACCAAACATCAGCCTCAAAGACCAAACTGCATTTTTCTGGAACCAAATTTTAACAAGAACATGTGGGCTACAAACAAAAGATGGTTACAGTGTGAGAAGAACACCAGTCCCTCTGGTAAAATCCAAAGTCTGAACAAGGTGGGGAGACTCTGGTTTCTTTCTGTGAGCCCTTAACTCCAGGAGAATTAACCCCAGGGGCAGCCTTACTTCAGCCCCGGGGGGACCAAGTCCTCCCACATCGGTGGACAAGCAGTTCTTCCAGACTCACCTGACAGGCCCCAGGGTGGGGAATCCCCCTATTTCTAAGGTTTCACATAGTTCCAAGCATGAGGAAATGTTCCCCCATCTGACATCAAGGCCTAGATCAGTCTCTCTTTCACTTCCCCCACTGCTCCTGGTTCTGACCCCTCCCCTCATGCTGACCCTTTGAATACCTAAGGATGGCTGTCCCATTTCCTTATGGCTTCTCCTCTTCAGAATTCACATGCCTGCATTGGTCACTTATTAATCTTCCAATGACATGCCTTCACCTGCCTCATCTTTATTATCAGATCACTGCTTTTCACCAAGAGAACAGTCCGAAAGCACACCGCCCTCCTTTAAGAGCGCCACTGGGCAGGAAGCATCCAGGGGCATCGTCATGCCTCCCCCCTTTTTCCTCCAAGTCAGGCAGTGAAGGGAAACTACTCTGGGCTTCACTGAGCCAGGAAAAAAAGAAGAAAAAACAGGGGGATCTAAGGCATTTGAGGGCAGAGTTTGTTTTCCCATGTTGTCTTTGTAAACCCTAGTGGTTAGCACAGTGCCTTGGCACGCCAAAAAAACTCAAAGGATGCTTATATAGTAGCAAAGGCACCAACCCCCCAGGGCCAGCCAATGTATCTGAGCCATGGCTATGCTTAATGGGCAATATTGTGGTGTGGATCAAGAACTCCACGCTGTCTCATAGCCTTAAGATGACTTGTGACTACTTGACCTTGGATAAGGTGCCCCAGGTAAAATATCTAGGGTTATAAAGTGCGGCCAATGTGCATTAGCAGGGGCAGCCTTCTCCCAGAAGAGTCCCTTCCATCAATTCCATTGCAGATCCAGTCCCAAAAGGGTGGATGGAGTTCATCCATCTGTACCTCTCCCCCACCTCCAGTGAACTCATGAATAACTCACGAATGAAATGTGATGGATCCTCTTGGCTGTGCTTTCTGACTCTGACTGCACTTGCAAAGACCCTCCCTATTGTGAGCCAACAAAGGGAGCTCGTGCTACTTGCAAAGGCTGCTTTGGATGATGCACGGCAGGGAGGTGCAGGATTTCTCATCTAACTGCCAAAGAATAGAGCGGGCCTCAAGAAAGGCCAATTGAGGAGCTGGTTCTGCAGTCTCAGCACTCAGCTCTGGGATGTGGCCACAGGCCTGGATGAGAAGAAGAAGCTGGCACCAAAGACCTCCATTGTGCCGAGTCAGCATTTGCTGCTTTCAAAGTCCGTTGGAGAGAGGGCTGATGTTGCAGGAACCAATGTCTGCCAGGGCTCAGGGCTTGGCAGGTGAGGAATGGAGGGCCAGAGGAGAGGAGCAGGGGCTTTGGGAATAAAAGTGATGGTGGGATGCCGGGGCATGTTGAAGCTGAAATGGAAAAGCTGCAACAACAGTGGTCCTGCCACTTGGCCTGGCCTGCCCACCTCCTCATCTGTAGAAAGAGAAAGCTCCTTCTCTAACGCTGTCCTGAATTCAGCCCATGGTGGGGACTTAGGGGACACTTCATTGGCATTGCCAGTCTTGCATCCTTATCAAGCAGTTCTACAGACACAGAGCAACACGGAGCTGAAGTCAAGGAAGGCTTGTGGCCAGCAGTGGCCCCAGGGCCTACAGAAGGGACACCCACTGAAGAACCCCAGCCTCTCCCTGGGAAACTGCACGGGATACTGCTACTACACACTGGGAACCAAGACTCTTGTACAGCCAAACCAGGGGTTGAAACAAATAACCCAACGTAAACAGAACAGACAACAAGATGTGACCCGGTGACTCCTTTTCTCAACCAGGGGCTTCTGGGAACCTCAAGGCTCAACTGTGAACTCCTCTGTTTAGCCTGTAGAACTCCATAAAACCTACCCCGCCCCCCCCTCAATGAGACATCGATCCACCTCCCACACTCACCTGATCCAGTCAAACTGGCCTTCTCTCTGTTGGCTACACAAGCCTGTCTCCCACCTCCATACTTTTGCACTGGCTGTGCCTGGAATGCACAGCCTCTCTCCCCTCAGAGGGCCTCGAACAACATCCTCTACAAGAAGCCTTTTCGGACTGACCTGCCTACCCCCAAGTGTCCCTCCTCCCAGCTGACACCAACTGACTTGTACATATTTGCATTTATTCACACCAGATTTACATTGCACAGAGCTCTTTATCTACTTGCTTTCTTTCTTTATCAGACTGATGGGGGATGCTCACTAGGAGTAGAGTTTGTTTCTTTCCACTTGTCTTCACTAACAGTGCCAGTGGCAGCAGCAATAATAATAAATAGCTGACATTCACATAGTACCTACTACATGCCAGGCCCTGTGCTAAGCACTTTACAAATATGATCTCATTTCTCAGTATACAGTAGATGCTTAATAAATGCATGCTGAGTGACTGTATTCATTGTGTACATTGTTTTCTTGGCTCTTTTTACTTCAATCAATTCATTTACTTTTCATCAGTCTGTAGTCCATGTAAATCTTTCCTTGCTTCTCTGTATTTAACATTTTCATTGTTGTAGCAAATTCCATTAAATTCAATTTGTTGAGTCGATTCCTGATTAATAGGTCTTCTAGTTTGACTCTACATCTTTGGCTTTTCTTTTTGCATTGACTGCCTTGGGTTTATCCCTGCCAGTGGAATCTGGGTCACTCTGCAGGCCTAACTCCAGACTGCTCTCCTGCTCGACCAGACCTGTTACTGTGCCACTAACGACAATGTGCATTCATTTTTACACAACCTCCTCCCCACCCCCCAATGATGACCATTCTCCACTTCTGCCATTTCTATTCATTTGTTTGGTGTGAGATGAAATCTGAAGTTGGTCTGAATTTCACTGCTCTCCTATCAGTGACTTGGGAAGCTCTCTCAAGTGGGTGTTCACATTATGCAACTTTTTGGAGAACTCTGTTCATCCTTTGACCTCTCATCTACTGGCGAATGGTCTCTGGGCACTGATTTCTGTGAGTCTGACTACTAGACTCGCCAGAAGTATCTGGTACAAGCTTTTCCCAAACCATCTGACTGCTTTCCTTCTAGATGCTTTTGCTTTTTTCATGCAAAGGCTTCATGTGATCAAGACAATCTGTTCTGTCTTTTGTAAAACCCCCTATTTGGTTAAGAAGTGGCCAGGTATATGATGGGCTTCTCTTTTGTTTTTTGATATGATCTTGAATATGCAGGGAACACAACCACATGGAATTTTAAAATGAAGGCTGGAGAGTAAGACTAATCAATGCCATGGTTGACGTCCAAAAAGCTAATGAGCACCAATAATCAAAACAGTGTATTATGTCTACACTTCCACTCTTTTTTTTTTCTTACACTTCCACTCTTAAGACTGTTTAACTGTCATTAGGGTTCTTAGTATATGAAAAAGGTTTTAAAGTCCCTTGATTAGCCTCAACAACCAAGAAGATTTAACAAAAGCACGATGTATCAGTTTTCTGCTAGTTTGTCACTGAAATAGTCCCACAGAAGAGAAGACATGGTAAAAATAAACCACCAATAGACCAGGTAGAAGTCACAGAAAAGGCACACTCTCTTGGTTTTCTAATTGGTGGTAGACGCCTGTCTTTTAGATGTAAGTTACTGAAGGCAATAAACAGGAAGTTCTACAGAGGAAAAGGATAAGGACCTTAGATAAGATCTTAGAAAGGTCATGGAGTTTAGGATGACAGGCACTTGGCATGTAATAGAGTACAGAAACCAAGGTGGCAACCCTGATTCTGCCACTAACTAGCAGTGAGTCTCCTTAGAGAGCTTAATGCAAGGAGGAAAATCTGACCTCATGGTTGTACCTCCAAGCAGGGCTGTGATGGAGGCAGCTTGAACCAGCTTGTGAAGAGCCAATCATGAACTGTTCAGTGTGAGCATTTATGCTCATCAGGGCTTGATTTCTTGTTCTGTTAATTACCTAGACTTAAGAAAATGAAGAATGCAGATTAAACAGCAAAGTGTGCGTGCATTTTTTCTTTTTAACCACACTGGCTGTTAAATGTTTACTGACACATCACTGCCTCCATGATCTCTCTCAGTCTAGAATTTGAAGGCTGGGGAGGACACAATCCATGACCAGTATATGGTAAGAGGAGGCATGGTGGCAATGAGGGGTGTGGGGTGTGTGTGGTGGGGGAGGGCTGGCATTTGCCTCTCCTGACATAAGCAGTTCCATCTGCCGAGGCTCCACGTCAGTGCATGGGGGCCAAGTCCCTGTGTTTAAGGTTCCCCCTACCCCAGTTTGCTCTACAAGGCTAAGCCTGGAGCAAGAGAAACTTTTGCAGACAACAACCACAGACAAACCGACACGCTCTGACCCTAGAGAAGCTTGGTCCTGCCTACAAGAACACTTCCGGACAGTCTTCAAAATGACAGGATACCAAGTCTGCTATTTGCTTTGCTGGGGGTGGAGGGGAGATGATGCAGCAGAGTCCCCCAGTCCACCCCAGGGCCATATGTCTCTGGGGAACAATCCTCTCTCTGACCTGTTCCTTTAATTGCAATGTTAGGTCTTGTGTCTTTACCCCAGTGAAGGTAAGGGACAAGTGTTTAACGAGATGTGGGGAAACCCGCCCAGAAGGGGCAGAGACAAGGTGCAGAGCACCCGGGGGTGGCTTATGGAAGGATAAACGGGAATGATCCACCAGGACGAAAGGAATGAGGTTGTTAAGCAGTTCACAAATCAGGCAGAAAGGCGACATGGGAAAGCCAACTATCCTGTTACCTCCTCTAACTCTGCTAGATGCAGAACAAGTATGGGAATCCCAATAGGCCTTGATTCCATTCTCGAGAAGCTAGACAAATTACGTATTGGGCTGGATTCCGTCCAGTTTGTTTTGTTCAGTTGTTCACTCTTGTTTCACTCTCCATGATCCATGAGAGTCTCTTCGCTGTGACTGGCTAGAATTATTTCTCATTATTTCAGCCCTTGTTTTTCATGAGAAGCCCAGTGCCTTGTGCAGGGCTGCCAGCCGGTATGTATCAGGAGCAGGCCTTGAACCCTGGTCCAGCTGGTGCTGCCACTGTCTCTCTGTCAGTTTCCCTCCATCCACGGAGCTTCTCCCAGTCCAATTCAGTGGTTTTGTAGGCACTGAGACTGAGAAACCCAGCTCGAAAATCAGGAGCTCCTCCCCACCCTCAAGAGTGGCCCAAAGTGTAGAATGAATCAAAGATATCTGTGTTAATGACTTCATGGCCCTAAGTGACCAAAGGACAAGGAAGCACAGCCCTGTACTTTGTCTCTGGAGTCCTGAGCTGATCGTGTCACGCTCTGTTAAGGCACCTATGGTGACAGAAGCCCCTCCACCAGGCCTTTCCCCATCTGCTCCAGCTGGCCTTTCCAGCCTCATTTCGTACTTAGACTCACCTGGGCCCCAGTGTATGCTGAGCTCCTGCCTAACCAGACCCCTGGCCATGTTCTCAAATACAGAACCACTGACCTGCTTTTCCAGTCTTGATCTTCCCTGAAGTCCCCAGACTGATGATGACCTCTTACCAAAGTGAATGCCTCCAAAGCACTCGATTTTGCACATTTTTAATGCATTTTGGCACTATTTTGCATCACAATAAGCGAGGTACCATGGCCTTCTACAAGGGACTAAACTCTTACCCAAACCACACAATTCCTTGGCATACAGTTGGGGCTTAACATATAAATGTTTGTTGAACTGAGCCTCTTCTTCTAAAACCCTGACCACTTGGCTGCATCACAACTGTCCTAAGGACAGCAGTAGCTCTGTTCACTTATAGGTTGCTCTATCCCTGCTGGGGCTAGCTCATGACCAGACAAACCCATTGGCATCCTGAGAACACACGGAACTTCACCTCTTCACCTCACCTTGGTGGTGAAGGCTACATTTACAAACAGTAAACTATAGTTTAAATCAGCTATAATGTCTAGGTGAGTCTGCCACAAACAGAAATCAAAGAAGGACCTAAAATGTTCTGAACATTGTTATTTAAATTTCTTTAAATAGCCCCTTGACTCACCTGGGGAATGCTGGGAAGTTGCCAGTGAGGTCATGGAGTTAGAAAGGTTGAGATTAGCAGTAATACTAAGTTGGCTCTGCAGTGCAGGAGGGTAGGGAGAGGTGGGGGTCAGGAGACACTCCTCACTGGCTTCTTCATCAATTCCAGGCAGATATGTGTCAATCAAGGCATCGAGAAACTTCACGATGAGCTCGGCGTAGTCTGGGATCTGGGTCTGCTGCAAGGAGAAGGAGGAAGTCTACAGATTCATTCACATTTGCTGCACACAGCCTAACTCGGCTGTCTTGCACAGAGAGCTTTGGGACACATATAACCCCCATTTCCCAGGACCCATCAGAGCTCTCTCTCTGTGCCCTCTACACGGGGTCGTCGAGCCAGAGGAGGATCTCCTACCTCCCTGCCGTGAATGTCCGATTCTGCATGGAGCAGAACGAGCCAAGGTGCTCATTCACAAAGCAGCTCTGCAGACACTCATGTGAGGAATGTTCTGAGGCCGGGAGGGGTGTGGGGGGGTGTCTCTGCACTGATTCCTCAGCATACCCCTCTCCCAAATCTCCACCCCAGGTCCTTCAGCCAGAGATCATGGGACATGACCTGGAGGCCCTCCACGGTCTTTAGGGACCATCCCACGATGTATGTGGCATCCACACACTGACCAAACACGATCCTCCAGATGGGGCTGGAGAATGGCCCAGGAGGGGGCCTTGTCATCTCTTTTATTGGGAGCGCCAGGCCTCTGAAGCTGGCTTCAGGCAGCACAGAGAGCACTGAAGTCCCCACACTGCCCCTCCCCAGATTGTATTTGGGAAGGGGATTTTTAAAATAAAAGCTTCAGACTTTCTATCTTTCCCCAGCAAATTTCATATTATTCTCTCAAGCCTGATGTCCTGGGCTGCCAAGACCTTGAATTGTTACTGTTGGCTGGGACACCAGCCATGCCTCCTAATAAACTGGATAAATAAATAAATATGCCACCTGGAGATCACTGACCAAAATGGGAAAGAGCACAGTGCCCAGGACAGCGCCAAGGCAAGCCCAGCAAGCCTGGCACCCAGGGAGTGGGAACCTGGTTTTAAAAAGAGATTTTAATACCAGTGTTTCAATATAAGTGGTTATCCTGGGTATTTACTGCAGGTCTGTAAAGACAGTTCTGAGGAAGGGGTCCAGCCTGGACGCCAGGCTCTGGGGCATCAACAACATGAAGAGGCCCCGCATGAGAGGGGCCCATGACAGACACTGCCTCACTGGGGCCTCACCACAACCTGGAGAGGGGAGGGTGAAGGTGGTAACATCCTCAAGAAAACTCTTGGGCTGAAAGCCATTCATGTCTAGCTCAGGGAGGTTGGGATTAGAACCCAGGCCTTGCTGACTCCTAGTCTAGCACTTGACCCACTCCACTCCCTCTTTGAACGCCAGACTCTTTCTTGTCCTTCCCCAGTCCGGGGGCACTTCTCCCATTCGCTGTCCCAGGTCACAGCATTAATTAGACCCTAGGATCCAATGTATATGGGAGGTGTGAGCCTGTTTTGTAGAAACATTCTGATAAGTGTATTTCAGCCCGACTGATTTCCTCTGTGATTCTATGTTATCAGATGCACGTAACAACACTGCTCTGAGAAGAGGCCCACTGAGAGGCTTTGCCAGCCTACTACTGCCCAAGGGGTCCAGGGAACATGGAACAGGTTGAGAACCCTGCTCTAGGCCACATGGGCCAGTTAAAAAACACTTCCCCAAGGGCTGACGTGTGTGCTGCCTTTACCAGCTCTCCTGCTAGCAGGGATAGCAATTCCCCATCAGCCATTTCTCTTCTGAGAACAATCTTTCTGGTGTGGCAAACCCAGCAGAGCACTGAGTCAAGCAGGTGGGTGGCCTTGATCCTCCCCACCCGGCTGCCCTGAACAGCGTCCTCTTCCCTCTGTGGTCTTTCTCCTCTCCCTAAGAAAGCTCCCAGAAAAGCAAGTGGTCCCAGCAGCCGTTAAAGCCAGAGGTCGCCTGTTCTCTGTCGTGCTTCCTTTTGAACAAGCCTGCATTGGGCTTCTCGGCCGTACAACGAGGAGGGGCCGTTTCTGACTCTTCACAGATCACAGCCCATGAGAGAGAACTACCCTCTCTCTCCAACTCGCATTCTGAAATCTACACTTTCACAATTGTGTTCTTATGTCACTGGACCTTCAGCAAACATCATGAAACAATACCACAAACTACTCCTAGGAAGGAATGTGTCATGATGGGAGAGCTGGCCTCAGAGCTGGGAAGATGTGGCACAGCCTCTGTGTGACTGGCCTCTCTGGTAGGGCCCTTCTGACTCTGTTAGAGATGAGCTAGGAAGCTAGAGAATGAAAAAGTTTCTACATGGGCAAGTCCCCACATGGATAAACTAAGTTGTTTTTTTTTTTAAATTCACAAGCTAAAAATCTAACTCTTCACAACTGGGGAAGGATCCACTCAGTCAGTGAGCACTTCTTTAGTGACCACCAATCATATCAAGAGCACTAAAGCCATGTTGAGAGGTGAGGGCCTTCCTTCTTCAATGCTTTCAAAAGTATAATCTCCCTTGAGGCCTGTTCCCTCCCCCAAAGGTGACTGTCAGCCTTCTCAGAGTCCAAAGAAGGTCTTCAAGAGGTACCAAAGGCCCATAACTTGACCACCAGTCAATCAACCCAGCACTGAGCCTTCAACTTTGGTGCAGCCCACTAGTGCATGGTCATCACTGGACCCAGAGTTGAAGCCCCTTTAATGGCCTATTCTGAGGGATCACTTGGGGGACCCAAGGGCTGCATCAGGCTAGGTCAGGACAAGTATTTTTATGCAGGTTGGAAAGAGATGAAAGAAAAAGTCCTGTCTTCAATCACCATTTATAGTCTAGTTGGCTGAATGCTAGAACAGACAGCAATCAAAGAATACTTTTTAATAAATAAATGTATTTTTAACACATAAAAAATTTAAAAAGTTTAATGCAATACATCAAATGGAAACTAATGTATAAACTGAGTATTTGTCCTGAGAGGATCCCCAGGAGGGGCCTAAAAAGGGATTTAAAAAAATAATGAGATAAGCACATAACTTATTCTGCTTTTTTCTTGACTCAAAGCAGGCAAACTCAATTATGGAAGAGATAAGAAAAGACTGAAATGTCCCTTGTAAAAGTGTTTCTGCAGGCTTCTCTTGCTTTATACAACAGATACCTGCACAAAGGTGATGTAGACAGGGTGGCATCTTAGGAAGAAGTCCCCAAAAGTCTCTTGAATATTAATAAAGGGCCCACCCAATCGTTCCTGTCAGAACTATGTTTTCATAATCGTGAACTTCCTAGAATCAGGGTACAACTCCAATCTGCAAACTATTTTGTGTTGGCATTAACAACAAAACACAACTCTTACCTTTGAAAATGGTCCTGCAAACCTCCACAGACCATTAAAACCGAAACCTGCAACAGAACAAAGGCTATTCACTTTTGCGCCAAATGCGCGGACCAAGTATTTCTTCTGTCATAGAAAAAACAAAAATGAAAGGTAGATGGTCTATGTCTTAGCTACATATTTTTAGAAATTCCTTCTGATGAGACAACAAAGCTTTCTGAAATGCATTACTAACATAAAACCAGATCTGTATGTGAAATCATGAAAGTTATTACTTGGTTTCAGTGGCTATGAGCAGAGAAACCTGACCAGCCGGCTGGGGATGCTGACCCCTCTGTGCCACCCCAGCCCCACCTGCCCATGCAGACTCACTCTGTAGGTATGCTGTCTGGTACTGTGGAGGGGCCTCTTCGTGATAGACCACGCTCTGCACAATCCCGTGGACTGGATTTAATAAATTTGGATCTTGGCATAACGACAGCAGGGTATTTATCTTTGAGTCCAACAAATTATGTCTAAAAAGCAGAGGCCAGAGACCACTTAGAGAGATTAAACAAGCAACAGCAACAGCAAATGCTAGAAAAATAATACAGAGACCATCCCTACCTAGCCTTTCTTTAAAAGGAAAATGAGTGAAAACCTGGAACAGCTGAACATGAACCATCCCCATGCCTTCCACTTTACACTGGGACCACTGGACTGTGCACACCTCTTGGATGAGATGGAAGTCCCCAGAGCCCAGCAACCTCCCTCCCCACATGCCCTCCAGGTCACCTGACCTAAGCCAAGGTCTCCTGGGCCTCGCCTCACCACTGCAGCCCTCTCAGGGCCTCCAGGTCTTTCCTGGAGAATAGGGATAGTCAAGCCTTTGCTGTCTGTATCCCCAGGATCTGTACAGTGCAGGGCACATAGTAAACACTTAACAAATCACATCCACTCATTCAAATCTACCTAATTTTAAATCCTAGCGGAGCTGCCACTTAGCTACTTTCTGAGCTCTCACCTTCCTCTCTCAGCTGATTTATGAGCAAAAATGGAAGCAAAAAACCAAAAATGCTTAATACTAGTCAAAGTAAACACGATTAGGAAAAAGAAAATCTGTTGGGAAAGGCTAAAAAGACCTCATAAGATAAAATATAAATTACAGGGTTATCTACCTGTTGCTCCCCTCACTCAGTATATAAGATATGACTATATAAACAGCTAATATTTTTTAAAAAGAAATAAACCTGATAGAATGAAATAAGTGGCATGAAGGAGAGTGCCCAGAACTGTGTGCTGCTCCCCTTGAACATCTACATTTATTTATTTATTTATTGTTTTTTTTTTTTTTTTAAGTGAGGCAATTGGGGTTAAGTGACTTGCCCAGGGTCACACAGCTAGTAAGTGTTAAGTGTCTGAGGCTGGATTTGAACTCAGGTACTCCTGAATCCAGGGCCGGTGCTTTATCCACTGCGCCACCTAGCCGCCCCGAACATCTACATTTAAGTAAAGCCTGGGGAGACTGTGGCAGGAGGGCCTGAAATTCACAAGGAACATCTGGGGGAATGAGAGGCGGCTCTTGTAAGCGGACAACTGGAACAACACAGTGACACTGGTCTCCAGGCACCTGACAGTCTGCCCTAGGAGATGGACAAGCCCCCCCTCAGTGATTAAAGGAAACCCAGAGTAGGTACTGAAATGAAAAGTAAATGGTGTTGGGAAGTCCTGAGTCCTGCTTCTTGGTGGAGCCAGGAACGAAGGCCCTGTACAAACTCAGTATCATCTCCATATTCCCTCAGTCGACTCCTTTCCTAACAAGACTACAAAAGTGGGACTGGTGGTAGTGGCAGTAGTAGTCATGGTGGTAGTAGTAGGGGTGTGTGTGTGTGTGTGTGTGTGTTGGGGGTGGGCTAGTGTTAGTAGAAGGGGCAGGTGGTAATGAAGCAATGCCAGCAGCAGCAGTAGAGGCAGTAGTAATTTCTTAAAACCTAACGTAGCATTTAACCTCAGGAAAATGGAACCAACCAAGCAAGAAGCAAATCCACATACTTACACAACTGGGAAAACCTTTGGGAAGACAACACTGGCCTCTGCTAAGTACTCATAGAGAATGCGCTGGTCAAACTCATCCGCCGTGTACTTGACCAGAGTAGCCTGTTGGGACAAGAAGGGCAAAAGAATCCAACATCTACATTTTCACTTTGGGTTTGGGGCTCCCTGGGGTGTTTCTACACTGTGGAACAGACTAGCCTGAAATAGCAGGATCTAAAAAACTTCTAGTAGCTATGACATTTAGAGAATATTCCTTTGCTTCCTCCAGAAGTTGGCCCCCCTAATGAAGAAAGCATGGATCCTAACCAATTTCTGTTCATAAACCCCCTTCCCCCAAACCATCATTAATTGGAGTTTACATCACATGATGGGCCCTTCGAAAGCCAGCTCAGGGACTAGGAAGTCCTCTGGTGCTGGTATGGTGGCAAGTGGGAAACTCCTTTCCCTTCCTTTTTAAAATGAATTTTTATTGATCTCTTTCATTTCTGCCCATGCTGCACTTCCCCCCACGCATGTGCCTCCGACCGCAGATGATGGAGGGAACAGGACAGGGCACCCTTACCAGCACAGTGAGAAGAAGAGCCTGGGTTTTGGTATCCGTGAGTACTTCCTCATCCAGGAGGACATTGGATTCGGATACAGACACCTTCCGTAGCGGTGGGTGTGGCTGTGGTGAGATCCTCTGGGTCTCTGCAAGAGAGCAGGGGCCCGCAGCGGTTATGGCCACAGCTGTAGTGATCCTGGTCATCGATCACTGCCTCCACAATGGTCATTTTAATGGTTACAAGGGGACCCTGGGAAGCCTCACTGGATGTCACCCTCCCTTTCCAGTGTGGCTCCAGTAAGGATGGCAGAGGTTCTGCAGTAGGGGAGAGCCCAGCCACTGGCACAGAGCCGTGAGAGCTTCTAATGAAGCCAGCTGAGCATCTAACTGACACAAGCAGGGACTGAAGGCCCAGAGTCATCTGCTTCTCACCCATCTCATAGTCGTTCTCTGCGACTCTCCGCATTTTGGGGGGTGTGGTGACTCCAGACTCCAGTTCTTGCCTCTTAGGAGCTTTGGCATCAGATATCAAATGATCAAAACTTTTCCTTGTCCCTATAAAGCACAACAAACCACACAGGGGTTACGGGCAGGAGGGGCAAAGGCATCAGTGCTGAGAACACCAAACAAAGTCCAGGAAGCAAAGCAGACTGTGCCATAGTCTCTGCCCCCTATTCTGCCCGATGTTCTTGTGACAACAGCAAGGGAATGCCATGCATGAAGTCAGGGCAGCAGGGGGAGGGGAGGAGTGTGCCTAGCTCAGTAGTCAAGGTCAGCTTGGTCAAAGAAACCTTTTCAACATGAAGAAGCCCACCTGAACCATGATTCTGGCACTAAACAGAGACTATAAGGGAGAGCCAGATTTTGGCAAGAGTCACTGAACCTCCTCCTCTGTAAAGTGAGGAGCTGGCCTAGATCATGATCCTGTGACTAAAGGTTCCCACACAACAGGAAAACAAGAGTGTCGTTTTTAAGGATGGATGCTTTCTCCCCATCTCATACTTGGTTCAGAGTATTCCCAACTGAAGTATCCCTCAGAGCCCTGACGTCGAGGCCCATTCTCTCACTCAGAATCAAAACGTGTGATTCCATGATGCATCCTGGTTCTTTGCAGAAGACAGTGTGGGGCACTTGGGAAGCGCCCAGGCCAGGAAACCAGAACTGGGCTTGGTGGCCGGGGAAGGTGATCTCACTGGATTTTCAATTTCCTTCTATCGAAGGAGAATAACAAGACTAGAAGCATCTGCCCCACCAGGCTATTGTAAGGACCAAAGGAAATAATGCACATCAATGCTTTGTGGCCACACAACACAACAGAATTGGAAGCCACTGTCATTGTGTTACTGACAGTACCTGTGACTGCCAGAGACGGCTCAAAAGAAACCTAAAACTCAGAGTCCTTTTCTGCAACCTGCTTATAAAAGGCTGGACAGGTCATGTCGTTTATCTGCCTGGCATTTCCAGTTGTTAAGCATTACTAATCTGTATGCAGACTGACACTCATTTTCTTCTACAACTTTATCTGGCCTTCCTTGGGGAGAACCCAAGAGTTACAAAACCAGGGTAACCAGAAGGCCCGACAAGCTTGATCTGACAAAGAGAAGGAGGTCGAGTCATTTGAGACAGACAAATACAACCTATATTCTGGCCGTTGGCATCTGGCTCAGGACTGTGACTCCAGGTCTGTCTTGGGGGCCCCCACCCCAAGTCAGCCAACTTTGTTTCTAGATTTCTTTGTCACCATCTATTCTGTTCATATGGCACACATCAGTTTGATAACGTGTTTATATCACCAGTGAATTACAAAGACCTATGGAGCTATGGAAGGTATAGGTCAGCATCAAGATCCTTCAGCCACAAGGTCCTGATGAGGCCATCTGGACTCCTGGCCTTTTTTCTGTGGTGACCTAGGACAGTGTCTGTATGGTAAGTGAGCTCCACTGGTAGGCTTCCTGTTACTGAAAAAAATGATTTAATAATAGTTTCTAATCTCACTTGCTCTTCTTTAACTGACATATTAATTTAAATTTAACTTTTAAAATGTAACCACATCCTTCACATGGGCCAAAAAACTTTGACTCTCAAAGGTCTGACTTTAGGAGGAAAAGGAAACAATAGGCAACAATAAACTATGAGTTACTTGCATCAAAATGAAAGATTCTGATCTTAGGCTAAAATTTTTGCAGCCTTTGGCCTGGGGCTCTGGAATCCCTTGCGGGAGGCCAAAAGAGGCCTCCCTCAGAGGATCTGTATCTTAAGGTAGCTGACCTTAAAATGAGGCAGAAAGGAGAGATCTAGGACAGATTGAAGACCCTAAGCACATAGCCGTGCCTAGTAGTCCTCATGGAGAGGGTCACACAAAGCTATCAAATAACTTTCTTTAATAACAAAAGCCAAAGCCTAATGCATTAATGCCTTTGCCAACTCTCTCTTGCAAAATCTAAACAAATCAGTTATCAATCCTGAACACATAAAAAAATACCCTGTACGTCTGCCTAGCCTTTCACAATTTATAGTACACTACCTACTACATGTTCTTCTGCCCACAACAGCCCTGGGAGAAAGGCATGCCAATGAGGAAACTGAGGCTGAGAAATTAAATGATTTGTTCAAGGTCATTTACCAATAGGTTGTAGAGCCATAATTTGGACTCAAATAGCTAAGTCCAGTGTTTTCCCTACTAAGCTGTTTTCCCAGTTAAAAAAAAAATGTGTGTGTATCTATCTGTCTGTCTATCCATCCATCCATCCATCCATCTATCTATCTATCTATCTATCTATCTATCTATCTATCTATCTATCTATCTATCTATCTATCTATCTATCTATCTATCCACCACTCAATCGAGAGAGAGAGACAGAGACAGAGACAGAGACATAACAACAGTTGATAAGATGGTCAACTAACCAAGCAGCTTCTTTGTGTTGGCCTGAGAAGGCTGCCCCATGTCCAGGCTCATGGATTTTCTGGTTCGGGGGCTGGTTTGGCCCACAGGAGGGGAGCTGGCTGCAAGGTGTCTCTCAGAGCCCTTTGGGGAGGTCCAGGGCTGTGTTTCCCTTAGTGTCCTGAAAGATTTAAACACCCCAAACAAATAAATTAGTCTCATGCACAACCATTTTTTCCCCCTCAGTTCAAGTTCCTGGTTATTGCTATCAATTGGTTATAAATTGCACTGCAAGGGCAAATCCTTCCAAATCTCTTTAGTTACAATAGTTCTAAGAACAAGAGTAATCAATTAAAAGCCATCTTGTCAGGACCATTTAGTTTAAAAAGATCAGTTCCTACATCTTTGTCTTGCCAACTCAATCACAATTTACCCATATAGTGTACATGGGCAGAATTCTCCACATGGCTCTAAATGAAATGTAAATTAACTCTCTATGAGGGAAGTCATTCACACAGAAGGCATCTAAGGGGAAGTGGTCCCCTACACAAGCTAGGATAACTGTTTCTTCAATGGTCTTAGGAAAAGGGTGGTGTCCTCTTAGGCTCCACCTGATTGTTCCCAGAACAAAAAGAGCAAAGTGGAAAAACAAATTAAGTCTTCCTCAACATTAGTGAAATATAGCCCTGTTCAAACACAGAGAGGCCATGAGTTCTGGCTCTCACCATTCTGGGATCTATGGTACTGATGTCAGCATTTTGTATACAACAGAGTCGATCTGCTGTACACCTAAACATGAGGGTCTCCCAACCAATTCTGGGCAGCTTCTAGATGGTACAAAGACTCAGTGTCTGCCTTGTGGGTGGCCCTCCCCACGTGCCCCATGGGCTCTTGGGCCAGCTGAACTGGCAACTGCCCAACTTTTGTGCCCAAATGATATAAAACAACTTGATTGTCTAACTGACTTGACTAGCCCAAGGAAAACCAAAGAAGGCGACTAAGCTTTCTGCGTGAATCCTCACAGTACAAGATGCTTTCCAAAACCAATTACACATTTCTTTTGGCTCATTCATGGGTTTCTCCCTTCTGGAGTGACATGGGTCAGCATGGTCAGCAGAACAGCGGCCATCATTAGGAAAGTTCATTCCACTTACCTAAGGCTGGGGTCACTGTGATAGAAGGAATAGGTTTCCATAGGCACATTGTCCATTGTGATATCAGTCAGCAGGAGGGACTTTCTATGTTTTAAGCTGCAGCGACTTCGAACCTCCTCAGACACAGTAAGTAAAGCTAGAAGAGAATTCAGAGGATCATGGAGAAGGTCAGCAAGCAGGCGGGGGACAAGGAGTTACAGAAGGGCCCCCGTGAAGGAGTGAAGGCCACACCGGGGTGCTAGAGAGGGCTAGGAGGGCAGTATGTAAAGTACAGAGAAGATAGGGGGTCTTGATCCTCAGTGGGCCAGCCATTTACTGGGGGAGACGGCAATGTAAACATAACATTCATAAGTCATGTCTTTGCCTAACACCTGTGCAGGGCTTTACTGTTGTTAGGTTCTTTAATTTTAATAAACATGTTTCTTTAAAGTTTTCGGTTCAAAATTTTATCCCTCCTTCCCTCCCTCCCTATGGCAGTAAGCAATCAGATATGGGTTCTACATGTGCAATTATGTAAAATATCACCATATTTGTCATTTTGTATAAGAAAACTTAAAAAAAAAATGAAAGAAAGGGAAAAACAGCACGCTTCAGTATGTTCCATTAATATCAGTTCTTTCTTTGGAGGTGGATAGTATGCGTCATCATTAGTCCTTTGAGATTGTCTTGGATTATTGTATTGTTGAGAATAGTTAAGTCTTTCAACAATATTGCTGTCTCTGTGCTCAATGTTCTCTTGGTTCTGCTCACTTCACAATACATCATTTCATAGATGTCTTTCCAGGCCTTTCTGAAGTCATCCTGCTTGTCATTTCTTAGAACACAATAATATTCCATCACCATCATATACCACAGCTTGTTTAGCCATCCCCCAATGGATGGGCATTGATTCCTTTGATTTCCAATTCTTAGCCACCACAAAAAGAGCTGTTATAAATGTTTTTGTACAAATCGGTCTTTTTCTCTTTTCTTTGCACGTCTTTGGGACATAAACCTAGCAATGGTATTGCTAGATCAAAGGGCTTTACTGTTTTTAAAGTGTTTTCTTCTTTCCGTTCATGACTTTAGTTAATCCTAATAACATCTCTATGACGTAGACAGGGTAAATATCATCTCCATTTTAGAAATGAGGAAACTGAGGCTCAGAAAAAGAAAATGGTCGGACAAGTCCCAGATGTTCAGGACCCCCGGGCTAGTGTTCTCTCCTGCTCTTCCTGCACACAACACTGAAAACTCCATTATTAGAATGCAAAAGGAAGGCATCGATCCTTAGGTCTGGGGAACAGAGGAGTGACAGATGGGAGTGGAGCTGCCAAGAGAGGCCTACATGGAAGGGAGAAAGTCTTCTAGACAGAAGGCCTGGAACGTGCCAGGCTTCAGTGTCTCTGTTGACCTCCAGTCCCACAGGCAGCCTCCTGCTGCCGCTGCTGGACATCTTTACAAAATTAAAGCCATCCTGTCTGCCTTGAAATGCACCCTCCCCTGAACCTCTCTCCATCTGCTGAGCACAGTGCCATTCTCCCGTCTTGGAGTTAGCCTCCATCTTCTCCCTTTCCCTCAACTGCCACATCCAGTTGGTTACCAAGTCTTGTCCAGTCGAGGTCCTTAAGAATCTAGCTAGGACATTTCCTTTTCTTCGTCCACGCGGCCAGCACCTGGGCTCAGGTCTTTACCATTTATATTCATTCAATGCTTTGCACACAGTAGTCATTAAGTACATTTTTGTGAAGCTGAATTAACCTAGCTGGTAAAGGATGGTGAGATCACCTGCTAATGAACAATCCACTTAGAAAGCTAAATAACAAGAAGAATACGGCAGAGGGGGGACTCTTGATGCTTGTGCTGCACAAGTAGCCCCAACTTTCCAGTTGTTTGGAAGGGGATCGACAGCCAGCTCTCATGGGAAGTAGGCGAGCTCTCCAGGCACCAACATCCCTGGTCCAGTCCCCCCACTGGTTTCTGCTTAGGGACTCGGGGATCTTTACTAGAGACTGACTTGTAAAGATCGGTGTTTTACCTGCTAAGTAAGCCACGCTCTGGGTATTCACCTCAAACTTGTCACAATTCCTGTGTTTGTTAACCAGGGCGAGCAGGGTGTGTAAGATCCTCACGGTTCTTGCAACAATAACAGGTGAAGGGTGCCGAAATCCTGAACAAAGATGCCGAGAATTATAAACCGACTCATTCACCAATACAGATGAGCCACTGAACTGACCCTGGTGCTGAGAAGGAGACAAGGAAAGTGTAACACAACCCTCCAGAAACTCAAAATCAAACCGGAAAGATCACTCACACACACACACACACACACACACACACACACACACACACACACACACACACACAGCATGAGAATGTTCAGTGACATAAAACCAAGTGCCCAAACGAGTGCTGGACACTACAGGGGAAAAAGAAGAGAGGGTAAGTTAACTTTCCGTAAGCTTTTCATTATTAATGTTAATCAACTTCTTAGAAACACTTAACACAATGAATAAAAGAGACATCTGGAAAATTTTCAGAACTTTGGAACAAGAAAACACTTCATTATTTAAATATTAAATTATTTAAATATCCCAAGGTATTTAATTTCAATCAATCTCTCTGTATGTTTATCTATCTATATATCTATCTCTGTGTGTGTGTGTGTGTGTGTGTGTGTGTGTGTGTGTGAGAGAGAGAGAGAGATTCATCTTAGAGGGAAAACTTGGATACTATCTTTGGAAAGAAACCCATATTTCTATTTATGAGGCAAGAAAAGAGGCACACTGCTGCACAGTAAGCTCCAAAGAGTAGATTCTCCCATTCTGGCTGCTGGGGATGCTAAGACTCTAGGCAGCCTGGCTCTCCAGGTCAGCAGATTGGCCAGCCCTGGTAGTGTTTAAGGACACTGGTCCCCTGCACATGCCCTCCCGCCTTTGTCTTCCTCCAAGACCTTGTTCACTACAATTACCACCACATGGCACAACATGCTACATGGTTTGATCTGCACGGTTTGTAGCCACTGCTAGACAGCGGTGCTTTGTGGCCGGCTAGAAGGCAGGCATGCAAAGGAACAGGGAAGGGGTGTGGCCAGGTGAACTTCCCCAGACCCTGAGGTGATGCGATTTTTTTTTTGTGTGTGTGTGAGGCAATTGGGGTTAAGTGACTTGCCCAGGGTCACACAGCTAGTAAGTGTTAAGTGTCTGAGGCCAGATTTGAACTCAGGTACTCCTGAATCCAGGGCTCTATCCACTGCACCACCTAGCTGCCCCAGGCAATGCAATTTCAACAGTCTATGCAAACACAACACATAAGGGCACAGTAAGAAGGCAGACCTACCCTTCAGGAGGTGCCCGACCAGGGCAAAGTTAAAGCTGGAGTTAAAGTTAAGCCCCACAAAATGGTCCATTTGCTTGCAGTGCCACTCCAGGGGCTTCCGGATCTCCATAAACACTTCTTCTGGGCTCTGTTAAGGAAAACAGGAGATGGTTGGTGGGAATAAAGTGGCTTCTCTTTCACTTACAGGAGTCAGTTTGCGTGATGGCCCATTACTCTTTCCACTACAGCCCACTTATTGCAGGGAGATTTCTTCCCCGTCTGCTCTTTCCTTTCTCTTCATTCTAACAACCTTAATCATGGCTGATAAACAGAAGAACACCACCACTGCCATGTCTGTATTAGAGCAAAAGAAAGCCCTAATAACAGCAAGGACAGCCAGTGTCTATCTAACACTTCCCGGCTGGCAAAGCGGGTTATGTAGGCTGCCTCCTTCAATCCCTACAACCACCCTGGGAAGCAGCTGCTATTTTACAGTTGAGGGAACAGAGGTAGGCAGAGGTGAAACGGCTTGGCCAGAATCCCAGAGGTCGGCTGAACCCAGGTCTGACTGACTGCAGATCCAGAGCTCTGCCCACGGCACCCTCCGGCTGACCCACCCTTCCCTGAGGTAAGGGAGCGGCTCTGACAGGTCATGTTTTGCCTTCTTAGGACTGCTGCGGTTACAGAGGCTTTTCAAGGCTGGCTTTGATCCAGCATGTCTCCAAAGCAATGCCACCCAAAGGAAGGCTGGAGCCTGGCCTCCGCTGTCCAGCCCACGAGTCCGCCCTCCACGGACTGGGCTGGGGAGGCCCAGGGACAGTTACCTGGTCATTGAACGCGTGCAGCAGAGTGTCTAAGGTGTGCAGGTTCTGCTCCAGGAGGGCGGTGCCGGCCGAGTACAGATCCACCTCGTCCAGCTGTAGCACAGCGACAGCGACCCAGAAGAGAGCTCGGTGCAGAGGGGACTCCTGCTGGGGTCATCATCACACCCAAGGGTGCTCAGTTGAACAAAGTCCCACGCGCTGCCCAGGAGCCCACCCTGGCCGCCCCCTCGGTTCTCTTTACTTCTCTCTGGGAAGAGGCCAGCCCTGCTCCAGATGGGAGAGACCTCCTGTGCCTGGCTGTCCTTGGGCAACCTTCCAGCACCCCATCTCTGCCAGTGCCCAGACCCACCACAACGCGTCTTGTCACAGCTCGCACGTCTACTTCTTCCTTTCCATTTCTACTGCCCTAGTCCAGGCACCCATAACACCCCCCCTCCCCGCCCCAGTCTCATCTGCAGAGGGGCTTAAGGAATCCTTGGTGCTGTGGTCATCATGGCATGTGACAACTGGGGGATGATGACCAGCATGACAGTACACCAAGACCGAGGTCCAGGCTTACAAAGCAAGTACAGGAAATCCCCCCACCCCCACTGCTCGGGCCTTCCTTCCTCTAAGTAGTTTATATTTATTCTGAATTTATTCTGCATATGCTTATGTGTAGATGCGGAAGGTCTCCCCCAGTGGAAGAGTGACTGTTTTAGTTTTTGAACGCCTATTCCCAGAGCCTCTGCCTGCCACAACAGTGGGTGTTTAATAAAGACTTGCTGACTGACTGATGTTATACCTATTAGTCCCATTTTGTAGATGAGGGGACTGAGGCCTCAGAAGCTGGTGAAGTGATTCACCTCAGACCAGTCAGCTACTGACTAAGTGGCAGTGCCAGGACTGAACTTGGACTTCGTCGGGTAGGCAGGGAATTCCAGGGCCTGGCACTGAGGCCTGCCTGGCTCTTCTTGGAAGGTCCCTTCCAATGTCCTGGTCTACAAGATGAGGGAGCTTAGAGAATCACTCAGGATCCTTCCAGCTCTGCGTCCCCAGAGACACCGTGCACACACTAGGGCCATCTTGAGGCCTTGTTCTGGTGCCCCTGGTCCACACTGCCTTGTCTGACCAGCTTCCTCCCCAAGTCTTTACACTTCCCATTTAACATGTGAGTGCATCACAGCTCATCTACACTAGGGACACAGGGCAAACTTCAGGAGTGTCCCTCAAAGGTGAGCTTCTCTACCCGGACTTAGCTACCCAGCGGACAGAGGTGTCAACGAGAAAAGCCCTCTGTAGCACTGAAGCATGGGGGAAAGACCCATGGAGGCCAGCATGCTAGAGGAAGTGGACAGAAGGCTGGACAGAAAAGTTAGGAAGTGAGCTGTCTGTCTGACTGCAGGGAGCTCTCTCCCTGGGCCTTAATGCCAGCATCTGTAAAATGGAAAGAGTAATGCTTCCAGAGGGTGGGCCAAAAGTCACAAAGGGATTTCAATAGGGAATAACCCCTTCATTTTTGGTTTTTATTTTACAATTCCATTGCATCCCAGACAGTCTAAATAGGAAATGAATTTACATTAAGTGTGAAAAATCAAATCCTGTAAATGGTAAAAAATTAAAAAACATTTTTTTCAAAAAGCCATAAAAACATTGTGACTTTGGCCTACCTACTACTTCTTTCACTGGCTGTTTATTACATTAGGAAATCATAATGCTGAGCCGAATAATTATTTAACAAAACTAAAGAAACGAGCAATACCAAATACAACAGAATTACTGTTGAAATGTAAGTATTTTGCCTCTATCAAGTAGCTGGGTTTTTAAGGATAAAAATGTGATTGAGATAGTTTGCATCCTTAAGGGCAATCACAGGCCCATTTTCTGAATTATTTGAAAGAAAATATGTCCTTGACCCTCGGCCTAACATCCAGAATAAGGAAGTGGAAAAAGGAAATGGAAGGAGCTACAATGATTAGTCTGATGGGCTTGAATGTCTCCAGAACACGATGTTCCGCAATTGTCATTAACAATGTCTTTTTCCTTGCGTGTAGGGAATCATTACCTTATTCAGAAGTGGCTGTAACTTGGTTAGCGCTATTACGGTCGCTTCAATCAGAACTTGACTGTTGTAATTATCGGGTCCTTTCAGGCAGCTCTCAAGTCCCTGTTTTGGAAAAACAAGAGTTCTCTGCTTTATTTTCATGCAAGTCAAATACTCATTTCAAAATTGCATTGAACTGAAGCTCAGAGTCAATTCAAAGAAGGAGAAAATAGTTCCTTAAGAATCAAGGAGGAGGACAAGCAGGTGGGGTGGGGGCAGCTAGGTGGCGCAGTAGATAGAGCACTGGCCCTAGAGTCAGGAGGACCTGAGTTCAAATGTGATCTGGCCTCAGACACTTGACACTTACTAGCTGTGTGACCAAGTCACTTAACCCCAATTGCCTCCCCCCCCCAAAAAAAAAGCCAAGGGCTGTTTCCAGGGACAGAGCCTGGGACAACACTGCAATAAGGAAACAATGTCCTGCTTTTCTCAGGAGCTCTGGTATGATGGAATTCTAGGTTGGCACACAGAGTGTTTCCTGGTGCTGGACAACACTCACATGTTTCAGAGCAGCTACAATCTCCATAGTGCCGTGGACCTGAAGATCACATCACGGGCTGGAAGCTCCAAGCTGAGTAGCTTCGGGGAGCTTTATTCTGGCAAACTTTTCAGTTCCAGTTTAGCAAAAACAACACCTCGCCCGCACTCCCACATCTGCTTTTGCATTTTGGGGACATGGTCCTCTTTTTAAAAATAACTTGCACACAGCTTTGATTTTTTTCCACAAATTAAAATGAAGGACACAATTGAAACACCTTCCAAAAGGACAAATGGGATAGAACTACAGTGTCCTCTGCCAAAAATGGAGGGCCCTGCTAGGAATCTTTGACCCACGAGCATCAGAAAGAAAAGAAAAAATACCTTGCTAAGAATGCGGATAATCTGTTTGATCTGCCCGTGGGACACTCTCTTGCTGATACAGCCGAAAACAACCAAGGCTCTTGGCTGCAGGGATGGATTATACTGGAATGCAAACCTGCAACAAACCAAAAGGTGCCAGCTCACATACCTCCTCCCAACATGCCACTCTGGAAGGGTAAGAGCCATGGAGAACTGGGGCCGGTCCACCTACCTCTGCGCCAGCTCTGTCCACTGGTCCAGCCACTTGCACGCAGGAATATCTCTCATACAAGCCTAAAAGAAAAGACTCTTGACATATACCCATGTATATGAAGATGCAGATACAAACATTTTGAGAATTTGCTATCGAGTCACGCATCTCACCAAGAGGTTCACAAACATACAGATTTCAGGGAGATTGTATTTGCTGACAAACCAGCCAACAAGAGCAATGGGATGTCCCACGCAAGCCCGCACCTACAGATCTCTTACTGACCTCCTCCTCACTGCCCCACCAGCCGTACCTCCATGATCTCCAAGAGAGCTTCTGTGACCGTCTCGAGGGACGCCAGGGCAAAGGTCTCCCTCTCATAGGAGCCAGGGGAGAAAGACCTGTCCCGGTAACTGGACCGGAAGGCTATCACAGCAGCTGATTTGACTTTGCTGATGCCAAAGAGCAAATAAAACTTAGGTAGTGAGAACTCAGTCAGACTCAGTCGTAAAACTTGTTTGGTCTCTTCTGTGAAATTAAAAAAAAAATACACACACTGCACCCAAAAAGTTTATGAAACCAATAAGACCCTCTTTGAATCCCTCCATCTTCTGGTTCCCTCTGCACTCAGAAAACTAGGCCAGACATCAAAGGAGCAGACTTGCCCAACTTAAACAGCACTGCCCTTAGCTCCAGGGACACACAGACTATCTACGAAGCTCCCAGGTGCCCACTCATGTCCATGCTATAGACCGAACTCATGAGTTCCATCTCTAGAGTCTACATAGCTGCCCTGGACAAAAAAGGGCACATGAGCCCTGGAGCATGTTGGGAACCGACCAAGGTGGCCAGAAACCGGCCTCTCTTTCTCCTCTGACAGTAACTCTGGCCTTGTCTAAGCCCCATGCCCCAGCAGTATGACCACAGAGGAAGGCACTGAGAGCAGGGCCACTGAAAGGTCACTCACTCACCACTAAAATGAAGTTGTGAACAGGTGCACAGAGAATGGATGATATTGATGACCAGTCCGTGTGTGGAAGCACGAAGGGACAAGGGACCCGTGGCCACCAATAAAGTCACCACATGGAAGAGGTAGGGGAGATGAGCCGCCACGTCCAGAGAGTTATTGAAGGACAGCATTAGCATGTAGCGTGCTAAAATGGCGATGTCATCCCACATGAGGTGTTGTTCTAAGGTAGGAGTTGGAGAGAGGCAGGTCTTGTCAATGATTTTACACATTCTTCCAATCACCTGAAAAGAAGCAAAGCTTTGTGGGTATTGTTGTTGTTAGAAGGAGGGATACAAGAGGTACAAATTCTAGCACAAAATAATTCTGTTTAAAACCGCGATCTTGCTGTTCTAGATGTTTAGAACTCTTGAGAGTGAAACAAGCACAGGGATGAAGAGCCCACCTTGCTCGATACCAGCTTCACATTCCCAGAAGCGAGCGCCACGGCTGTATCGGCCATCACTTCAGCCTTGATGGATCCCAAACCACCTGTGGCGCTTGTTTTGATGAAGCTGTCCAGCACTACATCGAGCAGATCTGTAATCTAAAGGAGAAAAAAGTAAAACAACAGCAACAAAACCACAAACACCCTCCAGCTAGCTGTCTAACCACAGCTCTTTTCCTTTAACATGTTCAAAAATTAGCTAAATGAGCCTTCTCCTGTCTCATTATCAGTCTTCCCAACATAAGCTTCAAATAGAAAATGCTCAGCAAAAATAGTTGGTCATGAATTGCTCTATAAGGAATCACAAATTTGCTCATCTGATAAATTTGTGGATCATGAGTCAAGGAATCTTACTTAATATTCCCTGAAATCTCGCACCTTTTCCCTAGATAATTTCTTATTCTGGTGGACCTGGACTCCTCTAGAAGAGGTAAGTAGGTTTGCTATACAGAAATGCCCCTGTACCAGATGTTGGTCTCAGCTAGGGTGGGCTGTAAGTGACGTGGCTGGGCAGAGGGACTAGACAGCCTATTGACTGGCTCTTTCCAAATCATTCTGACTGACATCGTTGCAATAAAGGAATAGTCTTGGATAGTGACTGTTCTGAAAGGGAAAACACTCTAGAGTCTTTTATACTGTTGCTTTGGTTCTGCCAGAGCCATTGCAGATGGGAGCACTATCTTCTAAAGTAGCTCAAATTTATAGACTAACGTAGAGTTTACAAAGCACTTTTCCAATGAACATTTATCGATCCCTTTTGGGTAAGGGCCTTGGCATTTAACTTGCTTCAAACAACTGAATATTATATGATGCTAAAAACCAGATGAAATTTTTTTAGTTGACTTCTGTGAGACCAGGGTGCATAAACTATAATGCTAAAGTAACTTATCTTTCCTTTGAAAATACTATCTCTATAAAAAAAAAAATTACCCCCATCTAAAGGTGATGGTAAACCCCAAAACCTGAATTTCGGCAACACGAATACCTGCCCGAGGCTCCCCCATATCTTGGCTTGGATAGATGGGTACATCTGCTTTTCATTTATGGTCATTGTTATAAGTTTATCAAGAATAGCAGTGACTCTCTGTCGTTTGGCATCATCATTGTGTTTACAGAAACGGACTAGATTTGATAGCCAGGGAGTCATGTATTCTAGACAGAGGTGCTTCAGTTCAATACCTGGAAAAGAAATTCACCAAATCAGTACCTCAGCTTCACCACTGCTGCATTGTTGAGTGGTTATTTTTTTGGTTTGGTTTTGTTTGAGCAAAATGATTGGAAGAAGATTAGTATGAACCTAAGTAATCTCAAACTATGAAACTCAAAAAGGGAGGGGGAGAACCCTACAAGAGTAGTATTACCTTCAATTACATTTGGGAAGTGATATAGCACATATGTTATTATAAAGATAAAAGGAAGAATGGTGACATGTTTGACAGTTGCTGAAAAGAAAAGTACTTAAAGATTAGAAGGCACTAAACCTATTTTTTAGGCTCTCAACTGCTTTTACTAACCGATCAAAGCTTTTATCAATCATTACAGAAAAATCATAAAATACAAGGCAAATCAAATTTGTCTTGAAATGGGGGGAGGTATTTGCTGGTTTCTAAAATACCCTTGGCAAATCTTACCAAGTGTCTCTCCCCAAATCCAATCCATCCTTTAATCAAGGCCTGACTTGGGATCTTGAATTTAGAGCCCCTTCATGCCACTGTCAATGAAAGAAGAGTACCCAAAAGCAGCTGGGGGGCAGAGGGGGGAGTGGAAAGTGACAATACTGGGCAGAGAGAGGAGAGAATCGCTGATTGGGTGAGTGGGAGCAATGATCTCAAGACCTGCTGGGGCCAAGGTTCTTCATTGGCTTTGGTTAATCAAAGCCTACCCCCTAAAGCCAACAAGGTAACAAGTGAAAGACTCCTTTCAAATTCTAAAACAAAGCTATATTCTTTGCATTTTCTCAAGCTTGTTTGTAGCATGTAAGAAAATTGCCACTACTTACTAGATTTGCTAAATCCGGAAATGCACTCTTCCAAAAATTCTAAGGTGAGGTGTGGCTCATTAGCTGCCAGGGTTTTACTAATAGAGACAATAAAAAGGGTATTGTTGGCAGGTATACACAGACCTGAAGTTTCTAGTAATTGGCCCTCAATTTTTAAATTAAAGGTACAGGTTAAGGCACAGAGAAGATTATAGGCGGCTGACCTGGAAGAAAACACAAATGAAGCAATTTCAACATTTCTTCTTCCAATTTTGAAAATGTCATTTTAACACATACAACAAATGATTCTTTAACAAAGAGATCACAGTATAACCTGCTACTTTTTATACTTTAAAGGAATTGTGGCTAAAATGTTCAGGATCTGTGGTCAAACAAGAATCCTTCAAATTGTCAGGATTGGGGGGAGGGGGGTGGTTAGAGGTGTCTCTGTTGTTTCTATTGAGTGAACACTTTTTAATCTACCCATGATAGCACTGTGAGGTGGCTGTCTGCAAAAGACTGAGAAATTCCCTATACAAAGGGCTATGTCTGAGACAACAGATTGGGAGAGAAGCAGATTCAAGCAGAAGAAAACACTTCCATCTAATATAAAATCAGTGAGAAGGCTGAGTTTGGAGGCAGAAAACTTGGGGCTGAATCCCTGTAAAACTCTGGGACTTCAATCTATTTTCAAACTGATCACACTGGAATAGATAGACGATCTTTCAGTTTCCTTCAGTCTCTAAATCTTAAAATCCCCTGTTCTTCTAGAAGCTGACAGACACTGTTTTGCACACTAATCTGCCCAATTAGATCAAGCTAATAATACAGAAATTATTGGTAATAGAAGTCACAAAGTTTAGATGCTGCAATCGCTAATCAAGTGGAAATCAATTCAAATTCCAGCATCTTCGACCCAAATGTCTCCTGGGTACGATATGCTCAGCATCCTGTATGCATTTACTATCTGCTGAAGTTGAATATGTAATAGTCATTACATGAAAACCCCAAACCCAACTTAATTTATGCCACAGATAATACTCCATTCTTTATCTCCCTTCCACATAAAGTTTCCAAATGGCCTGATTATTAAACATGATCCCCAATGACTAGAAACAAAAGCTGCTACCATGAAACGAACATGTAAAATGTACAGTGGACAATTACTCAATAAAAGCAGTAGAAAAGGTCTATTGTGAAAAACTGAGATCCTCCAGCCAAATGTAAAGGAATCAAATGATGGCTTAGCTCCTTTAGGAAATTCGGGTTTTGTCAATTAATCATCTAATTATATTATAATTACTGATAATCATAAAGAAGATTTCTGTCAGTAAACAGCCCTCCTATAACCTGGCTGCCAGAAAGAAGTTTTTTTGTTTCTTTTTTTTTTTGGGGGGGGGGTAGGGTAGGGGACGGAGGGAGAGGTGTTGATGTACCAAAAAAAAAAGTTGACAGTTCACACCAACTCATTAAAGAAAAACCTTTTTTTTTTTTTTTTTTGCAGGGCAATGGGGGTTAAGTGACTTGCCCAGAGTCACACAGCTAGGAAGTGTCAATCGTCTGAGGCCAGATTTAAACTCAGGTCCTCCTGAATCCAGGGCTGGTGCTTTATCCACTGAGCCACCTAGTTGCCCCCAAAAAACCAATATTTTAAAAGAAAACACAAGCTAATTTTCCCATAGTATGATTCCAATGGTTATTCAGAAGAGCTTCCAACCTGGAGGCTGAAGCCAAGCTTACAACTTGAATCCCACTCCAACAGAGTCAATGTCCTACTAAGTCAAATTCCAGTATTTCCCACTTCAGGCATTGCTTTGATATATGTATCCATGTCTGTACAGACATACTTACATTTCTCTCTCTCTCTCTCTCTCTCTCTCTCTCTCTCTCTCTCTCTCTCTCTCTCTCTCTCACACACACACACACACACACACACACACACACACCCCTCCCTCCCTCCCCCTCCCTCTCTCGATTTTGGGAACCTCAAGGGTCCAATGTGGAATCTGGGCCACCCTGTATCTTACGGAAGTTTTTTTTTACAGCTCTGAGAATTGACACTTGGAAAAATTGGGGCCAGTGTATTACAGATAACTGGGACAAGGAATTACTGTAACTACGGCATGTAAGGAAACACACAAATTAATAGGCTTAAGCAGAACCAAGACTACACTGCTTTTGGTATCATCTATATTCACCTTAATCAAGAACTGTTTTTTAAAAAAAATTCTACATGAGTGATAGAAAATATAACTTTTAGAGTTCCTTCATTTTAGGTCCTCTCTTATTAAATAATGACAATGACATTTGTTTCTTAGAAAGCAGGAGAGATATTTTCCAACATGAGGAAACTACCCTAAAGGAGGATAAAGATGGAAGAGAAGCAGAGTTAAAGATGGATGTGTGTGTTTGTTTGCTTGAATGGCTCTTTCTTCTAAGAAGTTGCCAGGCCAGTGTCAGGTGCATTTAGATGACATTTCTTGGATGGCCAACATAATGGTATACAGGTGCAGTTGGATTCATCCAGTGACACAGCCTCTTGACTTTCCAACTGGCAGTGTTAGAGTGGATCTGCTTAAACCCTCTATGGTCACTGTCAGTTACTTAATCGATCTGTGAAGTCTAAAAAATTTAAGAGCAAACTACCGTAAACTAGGGTCCGAGCTACCCAAGTTAAGTAATGCAATATTCAGAAGTGTTCCGGGAACATCCTTTGGCCGGATCTTTGTGTGTTGGGGGATGGAATCTGGCTGTGACAGTTCCCATCTAGTCCGGATGTGAATGATGGACGCAACAATGCCTTCACACTCCTGATGCATGAAGGTGAGGGGAGTGCCCTGATTGGAAATGGTCAAAGTGAACTGGTTTTCATCCACGAGACAGATCTCTTCAATCTCAGAGGCGTAGTAAATATCATTCAGAAAAACCGTCTGCCCCAGGACTTTAGTTCGCTCAGATGATGTCACCTGAATCGCGGTAGAACCAACCTAGAAAAACAGACAAAAGCAGTTATGTTCCACCAGTTAATGTACGTGCTTGCCAATCATTATGTTGTTGCTACCTTTAAGGAAAGGTAATAACTGATGGGCTATGGAGCCAGCAGCCCTGGGCTTGAGGCTGGAAGCTGGGCCACCACTGACAGGCTGACCTCTCTGAGCTCATTCCCAGTCTCTAAGGTGAGGACTAATAGAGGGACCTCTAAGTCTTAAACCATAATAGATTAACACCCCACTAAGAACTTCTGTACACCCTGACCTCAAAATACCTTGCTTACAGGGCTGTTGTGAGGAAAGCAATTTGTAAACCATAAAGCACTATTAGAAATGTGATTGTGGTATCCACCTAATTATTATTTTGTCACCCCAAATACTTCAGAATACTCAAAGGAAGCTGGAAAGTCTAGGGCACTGGAAGACCTGAGCTCAAATCTAGGTTCAGATACTAAACAGCTGTGGGACTGTTAGAAAGTCACGTAATAACCGCTTGCCTCAGTTTCCTCATCTGTAAAATGGGGATAATAGCACCTCCCTCACAAGGTCATTATGAGGACCAGACAAGGTAAAATATGTAAAGTGCTTTGTAAACCTTAAAGCTCTACATCAATGTTAGTGAGAGAAATCTCTGAAATATTTATATTTGAGAAATCAAACTCTTCAGAGATAGGTACAAATACAAAGCTTGTGTCCCACAGGGACTGAGAACTCTTGGGCCACTTGCTGGACCGATTCCTTAGCCCTAGAGTCCTATCTATCCTCCTGCCTTTGCCACCCCTTAAGTGGCCCACAATACCACTGCTAAGTGTACACCTGATAGCTACCCTTCAAAAACTGCTCCTGGCTTCATGGGCTGCTTTTGTTTTGAGTGGCACCGTGAGCTACCAGGGACACCACCCCAGTTTTGTGGTCTAGCTAACTAGGAAGGTGGAGGGCAGCTAGGTGGTACAGTGGATAAAGCACTGGCCCTGGATTCAGGAGGACCCGAGTTCAAATCTGGACTCAGACACTTGATGATTACTAGCTGTGTGACCCTGGGAGAGTCACTTAACCTTCATTGCCCAGCCTCCCCCCCACAAAAAGTGACTTCCCTAGTTAACGAGGAAGGGCAATGGGCCATGGAAAGGCATACTTACTTTGAGGGTCACCTTGGTGTCCTTGTGAGCCAGCTTGAGAGCACTGTTGTAAACCTTGAGATCTTCGTCCAGAGCCAAGGTGGCGGCAGGCAGTTTCTGCTGATCATAATCGATGTGTTCAGCCAGTTTTGCAGGAGAGTCAATGAAAAAGAGTCTTTTGCTGCCTTTGAGTCCCGTGAGCAGCCTCTCGTGGTACTTGGTGTACTCCCTAACCCAAGAGTTACAGTTGTAGATGTAGACCGAAGAGACATTCTCATAAGCAAAGCCCGGGAAAACAACGAACCACTTGGAGAGGAAGTCTGTCTTAAAGCGATTGCTAGGCCCAGCATGAGTGAGGTCCATGACGATCTCGTATGGCTTCGCATAATATGGCTTTAAAGTGAGTAAGACGTGGTAGATCAGTAAATCCCCATTGATCTGACCAGTCTTGAACCTGGGGAAGAGAACAGAGAGGCTGGTAAACCAAGGGCAAGCAGAGTTTACAGACACAGAAGGACTGCTGACCCTCGTTCTCGTGCCCTCCACACACGAGTGTGGAGAGAAGCAGTCATCGTATAAAATGACACTAAAACTCCATCATGCCAACTCGGCACACAAATGGACTGCTCCTGGGACCTTTGGGAGCACCACCGTTCAGGAGCACTCGGGGGTGAAGAAAAAGGAGAAAAGGGTATGCCTCATGGAAAGGACCAAGTGGTGCCGGGGTCATCAGAACATCAATTGCTGGCACTCGGTGAGAAGCCCCTCCTATGGGCTGTAAGGTCCTAGGGCTGGTCCTGGAGCTCTTCCTTCGAGGAGCTTATGAGGCCCTATTGATTGACGGATGAGCCCTGGTGGGGTGAGGAGGAGGGGGAGTGCAGCAGGAACACTCGAGGTCAGGCACACAATCAAGACGCCGTGTCCTACAGACCCGGCGTGCCTCTCCCTCCTTGCTACCACCTCCAAGGGTCCATCTCTTCCTTTAAGGTGCAGCTAAAGAACCATCTTGTACAGGAAGCCTTTTCTCATCCCTGCAACTGCTAGTGCCCCTCCCTTTTCAACTACCTTGTATTTAGCTCCTTTATATTGGCTTTTATTTATTCACTTTCTATTTGTGAGGATGGGTCAACGGAAAACTTTCTCTGCTTAGGTATCCCTAGTGTGGAGCCCAGTGCCTGGCATGCAGCAGGTGATTAATCAATGCTTGTTGATTGATTGATGCTGGCAGTCATCTATGAGCAGGTTTATGGTTTATAGAGGGGACTTCAGAGGTATCATATCAAATCACTTCATTTTACTGGTGAAGGAACTGAGGCACCAAGTTTGTGAGGCCCCTAGGAAGAACACTTTGAACCACTTTCCAGGGCATAACCTCTATTTAATGATTTCTGGTACAACAATTTCTTTTCAGAAACCCATGACCTCACTTCTCTGCCCGCAGGGGCTCTACCCACGCTTGGACAAGGGAAGGCTGCTCTCCCGTCATCCATGAGTCTGCTGGCGCCCCTTCCTGTTTCAAGCTGCCTCTGGAAGGGCTCAGAGCTCAGCCATTTTCTTTGTGGCAGCCCAGCAGCCTTGGGCTGATCTGGGGTCGGCTTGGAGGAGACACAAGAAAGCTTGCTGGAGGGCATCAGATGCCACAGACGCACTTAAAGGAACCCGGGCCATTTTTCTAGCTAAGGCTCCCCCGCTACAGTTGGAAAGGCCTGAAGGTGACATCATCTTCTGACTGTTCTCACTCCACACTGCCAGGAGCCCATGTTCTCATAAAGCTCACAATGACTCAGAGGCGCAGCTCAGCTTCCACCCCAGACAGAAAGGCCGCTGGGGTCCTGAGGCTGAATTGAGGCTTCAGACCCTGGAAATGCGTTTGCTGTTGGGGCTGTTTACCAAAGGTGTTCCTACCCTCTGTGGGAGGATGCCTTTTCCTAAGTACAAGGGCCCAGCTCCAGAGAGCTCTAGGTGAGGATGGGTCAATGGAAAGCCTTCTGTGCCCCGCCCTGGAGGCGGGGATTGGCTCCACAAAGCTTCCTGTCAGGCCCCAGGCACATTGGATGCCATGGTGGGTTTTTTCCCTCCTCTGACATGTGCTTGAATTGCAGCTGAAAGGAAATGTGTCATCTGTGGTTTTAGTTTTAAAAGTGGAAAGCTCGCGGCAAGTCGCCGTCCTTGCTGCAGACTGACTTTTTCACAGTCTCCACGTCTCCTCTGAGTTAAGGTTTTTGTCAGCTGGGTTTCAAGAAGAGAGAGAGAGAGAAGCGGTGGCTAAAACACTCCCTTTCCTAGCAGATTCTGACCAGCTTTTGTCAGGTATGTCACAAAGACCTTTACTTATGTTTGACTGTCATGCCTTCCCAGGTCAACAAGGGCTGGTGTTTCCGGAAGAACCTTCCCAGGGCACTTCCTGAGGGAAGACTCTCACTAATAAAGTAGGATTGTTAACGACTGAGGCTATGAAATGTCTCCTTCAAACAGGTTGGAGGTGTTGCCTAGAATTGGCAAATTTCCCATCAAAACTAGGGTGTAAACTCTGGGATAGGCTGTTGGCAGTTGATGCTTCAAAAGTTACTAACATTTTGATTAAACGGTATTAGGAAAGTAACTTCTTGTGACTGGGCATTATAGATTTCATTCTAAAATCACCCACAGATGAAGGAAACTTTTCTACAACATAACCTTTGCCATGAGAGAGGGAGAAGTAAGGATCTCACAAGAGTCCTGCTTTTCAGGATCTGTGTGAAGCCCTCACTTTGTCAGCCCAGTTTGTTTACTTCTGGGTGCTAGACCATCTGGCAAGAGACAATGAACAGTGGGACCCATTATGTGTCCAGTGGTGACTATTGTCATAATTTGGGCAAACGAGCAAAGATGTGTATTTGGGGACAGGGCACAGTTAAAGAACTATAAAGTAGTCCTAAGTAAACACGTCTCTTATGTTCAAAACACCTAATGCAAAAGAGCACTCACAATGGAAAAGTCTTTGACTGAACTTAGAGGTCTCTCTTTTCTTAACTGACTCACCACTAAGTGCCTGAAAATAATCTTATGTATAAGAATTTGAATGGCTAATTACAAAACAGTAACATGCTTCTTCTAAAGACCCTGCCTTAACATCTAAACTTGAAAAAAATCAATAAAAAAATTAAAAGTCTAATCAATGTGCCAATGAGTATATTAACTGTATGAATTCACAATCCCAAAATTAATTTAAATCTTAACACATCTATCTTATAAGATTTCTACAACACCCTTCACTGAAGGTCATATTTGAGTTAGCACTCTGTCTGTCTTGTATGGGATTTGATGTATAATCGTATTAGTTTTTCCCAGAGTACACTATGTATAAAGAGGTAAACTAATGTGTCAACTAATAACACACCTAACACGTGTCTTCTTGAATGAGATGCTTTTTATTGAAAATCTGTGCTGGTCTCTTACTAGAAGCAATTTGACTTATTAATCTAAGAAAGTGATTCAAGTTTGTTTGCCTCTTCTTCCCAAGAAAACCCAACTGTAAATCATAAAATTGAGCAATGGGTTTCAAAAAAAAAAGTCACAATTGTTAAACTTGTCTCTGTCAAAGGTAAACAAAATCCTTTCCTCTTAGATTCTGCTTAGACCCTGAAACAAGCTGCACATTTTAAGTGATCTGGGATGAAGTCCTGCTTCTTTTTTCTCTGTAAGGCTGTGATTTTAGGTCTAACAAAATGGCCTGGCCCTCATAAAGCTGTGAAAGGCACAGCTAGAAGCCAGAAGGGTGTGTGCCGAGATGAGGGTGGGTGAGAGTTGGGGTAGGGATGGAAATGACCTCTACACAGCAAAGTTAGACTATCTTCAAGGAATAAATTCAGTTCAATTTTAAGACTAATTAAAAGAATAATTCCTTTTTTATTCAGATTAGTCACATAATTGTTTTCACCTTATATCCCAAGGCAAAATGTCTCATAGCTCCACTTCTCCTTTTACAATGAAGAGTCATACATTTGCTTAGAGGGTGGGGAAGTTTTTGCAAAGGATCCTTAACCATAGCAAAAAAAAAAAAAAAAGGAATTAAATAAAGTAAAAGCAGAAGCAAATGACTCAAAGCTGAAGTCTGGCCTGCTGCTTGAAAGGAAGAAATGACCACAGAGCTCCCTTGTGCACAACATTTTAAAATGATTAATACTCTTTGTAATGCTATCTTCCTCCATATCCAAGAGAGTTAAAGGGTCCCTAATCCAAGACCCCGAGAGTCCAGGGGATGTGATTCTGTTCTACTGGAATTCATTCAACTAGGTCAGGAAACCTTAAACACATGCATGATACAAAAACAAATGTTCAAGTTCTATTTGTCCCATTGTAGTTGTCTGTTGTTTTGACTCAAAGCACTTCCAGCTAACTTTGATTCTAGTTCACGATCACTTAATTAACTATATTTGTGACTCCACAGATAGATTCCCAGGTGAGCTTGGCCATGGAAGCCACAGGCTGTCACCTGCACGCTGCTCTTCTGGCAACCACCATCTTCTCCTGGCTACCTCAAGCCAGAGCCAACGCCACGTCCCTCTGGGTTATCAACAGCACAGACTGGGATCCCATCATTCAGAGTAAAACAAACCGGAGTGAGGACAGACGCCCCGTAAACCTGGGGACTCCAGAAAACGAGATGGTCAATACTTCCAGCACGCCCGGGATGAGGACGGCGTCCCCTCCCTCCCTGTCCTTAGCTCCTCCATCTGGACGAGATATCGACACCCCTTCTCCTCCTGGGCACAGCAGCACTCCCACAATGCAGACCATTGAGCGCACAAGCAAGAGTCAGGATGACATTTTTAAAAGGGACATTTGTGAAGAAAGCAACAACAAAATGGCTATGCTGGTCTGCTTGATCATCATTGCAGTGCTTTTTCTAATCTGCACCCTCCTATTTTTGTCCACTGTGATTCTAGCAAACAGAGTGTCCTCACTCAAGCGATCCAAGCAAATGTGTAAGCGACAGACAAGAAGCAACGGGGATTTTCTGGCAAGCAGTGTCCTGTGGCCAGCAGAATCCGACACAGGAAAGAGGGCAGAACAGCTGACGGGGACCCGGATGATGCTACAGGCCACTGGAACCCTCACCCTTCCAAAGGAAAGAAAAGATGACGCAGCAACCGAGAAACTCACTCACTGAGAGGGGGCAAATAGAAGGGATCAGTAAAGCTGGGCTGTGAAGACTTCCAACAAAAAGGAAGTCACTGAGTACCTTTACTGCTGATATTCTAGAACCTGATATGGCAAACCTGGAAACCAAAAGACAGACAGGAAGGATGAAAGGGAAAAGTATGCCCGCGTGGGAGTTCTAATCCTGACTCTTCTACTGCTGGGTAGTCCTGGCCAAGTCACCTAACCTTTATTAGGGGCCTCAGTTTTCAGATCTAGAGGGCGAGAGGCCTATGATCCTATTCAGTCAAACACTTGGAGCTGTGCACTATTATTATGATGCTGAAAATTTCATAGGCTTCATGGGACCAAGATATTTCAAGTAACCAAAGATACCAGAAGGTTTTAAAAATAAGATGGCAAAGAATCTGGAATGGAGAGAAATGGAGAAAAGATGAGCATGAGACAGACCATGGGAAACTCCCTACATTCAGTAAGAGCACTTGATAGGAACTCCATCTTGACCTGGTGCAAATAATTTAAATTTGAATAGTTTAGGCCCGTCCTCATAACCGGTCATCTATTTCTACCTGTTAACAAGACCCATCAAAATTCTAACTCACTTCAAGGCCTACAGTCTGCCTCCATTGCCACAAAGCTTGTTTTAAGTCAGTGACATGTTGATCTTCCCATTCTCTGCGAGCATTCAGAATGCTTATTAAATGCTATTTGATGTGATAAATATTGGAGTCAACCTTTCACTTGTATGCCAAATAAAAGCTGGCGGCAGTAATTCTTCTAACCATGTACACTAGCTCCTTGAAAAAGCTGTCTACACGTCCCAAGCTCATTCCTCCACCACACACCTCGTGCTGCCTTTTCCCAGCTCACTGATGGCAATGGGATGGCCAAGCTGGCATCATCTCTGCTCTCTGCAGAGCTCAATTTTGCCAAGCATGCCATTCTTTCCCATTATTTTCTATTTCACTCTTTCCCCTGAAAGAATCAAGCTTCTTGGGGCCAAGGACCCTTTCACCTTTTTGTATTTCCAGAGCCTTACACAGTGTGCCTGGAACATAGTGGGCATTTAATCAGTATACACTTGCTCATCCACCAATTCTCATCTCTCTTTTCTCCTCTTTCCTCTCACATCCCTTATACACAATGAGGCATCCCACAGCTTGAACTACTATCTTTCTGACCATAATTTCCACATCAGCATGCTTAATTTTTTTTTCTTTTCTGTTTTTTTGTTTGTTTGTTTTTTGGTGAGGCAATTGAGGTTAAGTGACTTGCCCAGGGTCACACAGCTAGTAAGTATCAAGTGTCTGAGGCCGGATTTGAACTCAGGTCCTCCTGAATCCAGGGCCAGGGCTCTATCTACTGCGCCACATAGGTGCCCCAGCATGCTTAGTTTTAACCTAAGCATCAGATCTGCATTTCCAACTGTGACCTGAGGGTCTTGCCAGGTTCTCCAAAATCAACCTGACCATGTTTGACCTCCCAAATCTGTCCTGTTTTGTGTAGGGTGGGAAACCTGCCTTCACACTCACTGTCCTTGGCTCCCAGGAGAATGCAGGGCCTCCTCCCTCCCCCTGGGCTCCAGCTTCCTTCCCCAACAAACCAATGCCAGGTTGATCTTCCTAAGGCACAGATCTGATCCCAACACTCTTCTGCTAACAGACTTCCTGATGTTCTCCAGTGCCAAACTCCTTAGTCTGCCACCCCCCCAAACTGTCTTTATTCTCCATCATCCTCCTTCACTTCTACTTAGCACTCAAGCTAGGCTCTCTCCATTGGACCTGAGTCTCAAAGCAATCGGTCGGCCTCCAGGGCCTTCCCTGCCCAATACTACCTGGTACAATGCCCTCCAGGAAATCTCCCTTGCTATCTCCATCTACTTCGCTGGATTGTTATTAGTACTTTCAACCTCTCTAAGTGCTTTTATCTACTCCTATTAAATTATAAATTTCTTTTATCTTAGAAGACCAAGAGCTTCCCCAGGGGACTTTGCATATAGGAGGCTGATAAGCCTGTTGACAGAAACAGACAGCAAAAATACAATCAAGACTAATGAGAACAGAGGGCAGTGAAACTGGACACTGTCTAATTCTAATGACCAACCTTGCCTCTCCTTTTGCTAAAGGAGTGGGGGACTACAGGTGTCCAACACTGAGCGTGCTGTCAGACAGTTTGGTGTAGCCTGGGCTGGGGTATGAGAGTACTGGAGGGTGTGACTGATGTCAAAGAGAAAACTTCTTTTTTTAAACATAAAAGCCAAAGGACAGTAACATGTTAGTTCTAGAAGCACGGGAAGGTCAGTGGCAAACATCAAAGTAGGCCTTCTGTATGTGTCCAAGGGCCACACAAGCCTTCTTCTGTGAGCTGATTATCTGAGAAAGAAGAGAAAACCCCAAGTTCTGATGAACTTCAAGGGGATCACAATGACTTCCATCAACAGCCCAAAATACATTTGCACGAATTTTCATTCATACTGATGACACCCTCAGAAATAAAGGCAGTGAGGCTTTGGGAATAGGGAGATCACCAGCCCAGGCAATTATCACTTAAACCTTCCAAACATAATCACTGAGACAGTTGGTCTAAGGGACAGATCAAAAGTGACCTGAGCCAAGACACGTGCGGCTGGGACCAGGCTGGGAGGGCTGCTTTGCCACAGGTTTCCCTTTTTATTGAATACGCACTTGTCAAATCCCACAAAGAGCACATTAAAAGCAGGCAGCAGCCTTCCCTCATCCTGTGTGAGGCCGTTAAGCTTGGGCTTTGTGCCAGCAGTCACCCAGGTCCAGACTTGACATTTTTACCAATTATGCTCCTGGTCTTATTTCTCCATCAAGTCAAATTTGTCCTTCACCTCAGTGCCTTTTTTTTTTTTTTTTTTTTGCAGGGCAATGGGGGTTGAGTGACTTGCCCAGGGTCACACAGCTAGTAAGTGTCAAGTGTCTGAGGCTGGATTTGAACTCAGGTACTCCTGAATCCAGGGCCAGTGCTCTATCCACTGCACCACCTAGCTGCCCCACCTCAGTGCCTTCTTTAAAGGGAGGGGGGTGGGGAGGCAGGGAGAGACAGAGACAGAGAGAGGGGGAAAGAGAGGAGAGGAAGAGAGAGAGAGGAGAGGGAGAGAGAGAACAAGATAGAACAAGAGAAAGAACAAGAGAGACAGAGACAGAGAGAGGGGGAGAGACTGGGGAGAGGAAGAGAGAGAGAGAGAGAGAGAGAGAGAGAGAGAGAGAGAGAGAGAGAGAGGAGGAGCAAGAGAAGAAATATGCACTTAAGCAAATTTTTGAAACTGAATGCTACAAAGGTATACTTCCAACTTAACAAAAATTACCTACTCAGAAAAAGGAGATATTATATAGTGAAAAAAAAATAGTGCTGGAGTTGGGTGAGAAGTCACTGGTTTCAATTCCAGTTTCAATACTTACTAGTTAATAACAACTCACTTAATTCTGAAATTTAAGTTTCCTCTTTTGAAAAATGCAAAATAAATTATACTTTTGTGAGCATCCTCATTGATTTGTTGTAAGGGGAAGCTCTACAAAAACTGAATTTGTAAATGTCCATTTTATTTCTGCTAAATGGATTTTTTTACTCCAGACAAACTAAGTTATAAAATAACAAATCATAAAATTTGGTATCTCAATTACCAAAATGTAAAGTTATATTTCTGTCACTTAATGTCAAACATCCAAGAGTTGGGATTCTTAATCTTTGCTGTGTCCTGGATACTTTGAGTAATCTAAAGACACCTATATTTCCCTTTTCAGAATCATGTTTTTTAAATGCAAAAAATAAATAGGATTAAACAGGAAACCAATTGGGGGCAGCTAGGTGGTACAGTGGATAAAGCACTGGCCCTGGATTCAGGAGGACCTGAGTTCAAATTTGGCCTCAGACACTTGACACTTACTAGCTGTGTGACCCTGGGCAAGTCACTTAATCCCCATTGCCCTGCCTCCCCCCCCCCCCCCCCGGAAAAGGGAAACCAATCATAGTGAAATATTATCAAAACATTTTTTTAAAAGACAAATTGACCAACCTTTGGTCTGAGCTTGCCTGTTTTAGAATACACCTTAAGAGTTGAAAGTGACCATAAAACTTCTTTATTCCATGGGCCTAGGCTGAGGCCCAGAGAGGTTAAGTGACTTGCCCAGGCTCACATAGGTCCTAAGTGGAAGAGCCAGGATTAGAACCCATGTCATCTGGGCACTTTGTATCATACCACCACTTCTTAAATAGCAACAACTAAGCATCAAGGTTAGCTGAAATAAAGGAATCAGGACAATTTCTTATCCCAAGTTGAACTAAACGATACTATTAGTACATTCCTTATGTAGGTCAAATAGTCTTCACTGAAGTGGAATGGCTCCACCACCAAGGGCATTGACAATTAATCATTTGTCATGAATGTGGATTAAAAACCCATCAGGAATCATGGAGCTCAATTGGCCACTTGGCTGACATAACATTCCCTAGTTATTGGGAACTGTCATATTTGACAGGTACACATATTTTTGTAACAACCTGATGACTTCTATTTTCTAATATCACATCATTTAATGAACAACAACTTCATTAAGATAATCTCAAATAAGTCTGAGGACAAGAACATGTCATCAGGCTCCTGACAAAAGGAAATGTTGACAGTCACACAGAGACAAAGGCCAACAGAGCCATTGCCTTCTTTTCTCTCAGGGATGGCTCTAAATAGCCCATGAAACAGGTATGTTAAGATACCAAGGTTGAAATGTCTCTGTCAGTGGATCAGCAGGGATCACAAAGATCTCAGGGGAGTAGGTGGCTGCAGAGTTCGATGTGCACCCTGTGAAAATGCAGCCTTAGTTGTTTTTTCTGTTGCTCACTACACTGCCTGAAGCAACAGTTGCTTCACTTCCTCCTCCTCCACCTCCTCCTCCTCAGGCATCTCCACAGACACCATCTTAAACTGGGTTCAGCACAACTTCTGCTTTGTTTCTTAAACCCCTCAAATGTCCATCCCTTGTTGACAAGAGAGGTGCGGCAGAGGTAAGGAGCAATTTTCACATCTTTGGGTTCCTCTCTGTTTTACGTTGGTTAACTATTCAGATTAGTAATGACATTACTATTCTCATTATTTTGTACTCTTCACTGGCCTGGAGGATGACAAAATTGGGTTTTGGTTGCTGGGCTGATGAGGTTTTTAATTTGTTTCTTAGGGTGTTTATCATACTGCAAGCAAACAAAATCAACTGCTGAGCTCTAGTACCAGAAGCAATTTGGGCTGAAGTCCAATAATATCCATAACTTTAAGGAACTTTCTTAGTAAGGCTTTGAGTGGCAAGAGGCAATCACCTGCAATTTATTAGTGAACTTTTCCATTTTTAAAATCATAAAAATTTCCAAATGCAGAGAAACCTAAATAAAGGAGAAAACTGAGAATAGGATCAATGTGATCATATGCACTGAAAACAGACCAGGGATCTGACATTTTCTTTCCTGAAAAGTCAAACCTTCGGTTTGAGATATTTCAGAACCATGAAAATCTCACTGACTACTGTTATTTAAAAATAACCAAAGTCTACAACCAGGAAATGGGAACATTCATATTCTTTTCACTTAATTTTTAAAAGACTTCAAAAGAAACAACTCTAAGTACCAAATTATCAATGAATTATTCATCAACTGTCTTTTCTTGCCAAAACCGAATTTTGGAGCTTTACACTGTGGCAATTATGTACAAAAGGAACTGAAGAAGAGAAAGGGCAAATGGGGTAAAGTTCTTCAGCAAAGGCATTATTACTGAAGCCCAGATAGTCACCAGGAGTGGGGCTTTTCAGTTCCCCAGATGCCTCCCTCTAAAACCTCACAGAATCATGGCATGTTAAGAGTTGGGAGAAGCCTAAGACACTCGGCGATCTCAGGCAAATTTCCTCATCTATAAATTGTGGGGAAAGGATCGGGGCAATCTAGCGCTCTCTAACTCGGACCACAGCTCTGTGTGTTCAGCTGACTGACTATTCAGTTACCAAAAGAGTGACCTGGTGCTTACTGCTCCAGTCCCTGGATGCTGATCACACTTCCTAAGGACAGAGTTAGACAGAGTGCACTTGTGCCTGTGGTTGTATTACTGCCTTACAATGAGCAAAATAAATCATAAATTTTGAACTCTCCCAATGTGCAAAGAAAGAAGGTACAAAGAACCTGGCTCCACGGAGGACTAAGCAAATTAATCTTTGTAACAAATTCTACTGCAGTTAACATATGTTGACTTCAAAATTTAGGCAATAAAGATGCTTGCCCTAAGAGAACTGGATACTATGAAATACTCTGGTGTTTTTTTTTTTAATCTGAAAATGTTCCACAAATTTGTATAAAGATCAGAATTATCAGAAATCAATTAAATCCACTTCATAAGGACAAGGAAATACTCCTATACTGTCTCTTCATAAATGCTTTTGCTTAAAATTTTGAAAATTAATTTTTAAAAATTAACTTAATTCTGAACTTAAACACCAATAAGATGAGCGTTTCCACATAAGTAGTCAAACAGATGACTATACATGAAGTAGGAAGTCCCTAATATGTCCAAACTTGCTTTTAAAATTCGGCTATTTGAGCTTCTTCTGTATGTCCTTTAAGATGTTAATTGTGAAGCATTTTAAAATGCCATTCCTGAATTGAGGCAGTGTATAAGGATGCTTTCATTCTATTGTTTCATTATGTCCTAGCTTGATTCTACCTAGATGGAATGGGAAGGAAATACTAAAAATGTGGCACTGTTTTCTTAAATAAAATCTATGCTTTATACAATGTCTGAACTGAATAAAATGACCAAAACTGATAAATTAGAAAAGGGGGGGGGGGCCTCAAGGTCAGTCATCCAATGTTCCAAGGAGGTATTTTCATGGAATCATGGACTTGCAAGAACCTCCAAAAAAACAAAACCAAGAACAAACTTCTGCCATCTTCAAAGCCAAACCTTCACCTAATCTTCCCCTGACCATGTCTGTCTCTCCCAATCTCCAGAAAAAAAAAATCAGATGTTTTCTCCATGTTCCACAATCATATTTAAGAAGCACTTCTTAATGTCTAAGCCAAATACCTCATGTAAATGCATATCACTGATCTGAAATTGTACTTTCAGCCTATTTAATAAGAGCTGTAATAATAGCTAGTATTTACCATGTGCTGGGCCCTGTGCTAAGTATGTTACAATTTTTTATCTCATTTCGTCTTTATTATTATCCCCCTTTGATAGATGAAGAAACTAAGGCAAACAGAGGTTCAGTGACTTTCCCAAGGTCACATAGCCAGTTAGTAACTTAAGCTAAGATTTGAACTCAGGTCTTCTTGACTCTAGGTCCAGTGTTCAATCTACTGTACAACAGCTGCCTCTATTTTACCCTATGATGTTCCAGATAACCAGAGTAGCTATTTCTCCATTTATCCCTAATCTTATTTCATAGCTACTGTATCTTGACCATGTTACTGATTGTTTTAGTGTGTTGGTTTTTTTTTTTTGGGGGGGGGGTGGAGCAGGTTAGGAATTACTGACTCCAGTTGCCCACCACAACCCCCCTTCCCCCATAAGTGCTTTTTCTTGACCTGGTTTTCCCACGTTCCCCCATATGAATCCCTTACGTGATAGATACATCTACCTAATTCCATAAAAGGCACAAGATGGCAGGTAATGGTGGATGAAAAATAGCCTCTATGTCAAAAATGCTTAAACTCTGGGGGGGCGCAAACAATGCACATCCACAAACAAGCACGATTACGAAGCACAAGAAGACAGGGCTAAAGGATCATAGATGTGTCTCAGCTAGGGGATTCATGGCAGATTTCATGGAGGAGATAGCGCCCAAGATGACTTTCCCCCACAACTCTTTTAACCTCATCTCTCCTCAAGATCTTTCCCCATTTTTCTGATTTACATTTCAAATTCTCTCCTTCCTTTTTTTGTGTTCTCTTTGTACAGTGCCTGGTACATAGCAGGTGCTTTATAAACAGTTTTGGGAGGATGTCCCTTGTTCCTTTCCTTCTACATTGCCTGGTGGACCCTTGAATAAACACCTGTTGAACTGAACTGCTTTCTTCATTTCATTTGACTCTCAACTGTCTCCTCCTCCTTCCTTTCTGGCCCAATTAGTGTGTTGAGGCCTCTCCTATAGCCCAGATAAAGAAAACGAGACCCAGAAAGGTTATTCTGCCAACATCCACAATGCTAGTGGGTTATCAGGAAAGTCCTAATGGGCAGCCAAGGGTCCAGTGCTCTTCCACGTTTGCTCTCTGCCACTTTTCTCAATGTTTGGGCTTCTGTCTTCCATGAGAACAGGTGAAGGCTGTTAGGAAACACCACATTACACCATCTGTGTTTCCCCCCCAAATGTCCCTATTTAAGCAGTATTTCACAACAAAGAATCATACTCATCTCAGGGGTTCAAGTCTTTCCCCATATCTCCTGATTTATCCTGTGCAGGAGAAATCACTAGGATTTTCACCAGTGCCAGTGAAACATCACTATAGGGTGCAAAACTGACAGTAGAAGAGGAGGAGAAAGGAAGTGGACCAGGGCTTTGGATAAGGGTAGGCATACTCCTTAAATGGCAAGGGAAATAATCACTTTCACAAAGCTGTGGTTATTTCTACTTTCCTGTTGACAAGAAAGGATGTGAACAAAGAACAAAACCATATAAATCTGAATAGGCTCCTTATAAGTTGTTAATTCTACCTTTGCCTTAAGGACTTTCCTTCTTTTTTGGTGTGTGTGTGTGTGTGTGTGTGTGTGTGTGTGGCAACTGGGGTTAAGTGACTTGGCTAGGGTCACACAGCTAGTGTCAAGTGTCTGAGGTCAAATTTGAACTCAGGTCCTCCTGACTCCAGTGCTGGTACTCTATCCACTGCACCACCTAGATATCTCTAAGTGCTTTCCTTCTAATGAATTTTCAGTTAACTGGAATGAGGAATACCACGCTTAACTTAATTTTTAGGTAAAGCCACAAAATGGCAAACGCTTGTAGCTGAACATACTCTTAAAACTACACGAGTATTTTCTGGTGATACAAGAATTGCCAAGAAAGCCAACTTTTTATCATTCATCCCAACAGGGAAAGTAGGGATAACCCAACATTTTGTGGAAATCAATAGCTATAATGAGGGTCTCCCCTAGAATTAACACCCAAGTTGATCAAAGAAGTTCCTAAAACAAGAGTAGGGCCCTGGGAGGAGGCTGGATTTGCAGTTCAAAGACCAAGGTTCAAATCTAGCTCGGCCACTTCTAGTACCATGCGTGAGGCCCTTCACCCTCAAAGCCTGAGTTTCTTCAACTATGCCATTGGGGCTTAGCCCAAATGACCTCCATGGTCTCTGCCAGCACTAATCATGATGCAGGACACCCCCCCTTCATTTCTGTCCTTGTATCCCCATGACCTACCACAGTGCCTGGCATATAATGGGCACTCAACCAATATTTGCTAAAAGGACTACAGCTGAGGCAATGGACAGAGAGCTAGGCATGGAGTCAGGAAGGCCTGAGTTCAAATCCAACTTCAGACCTTTATTACTCATATGACCCTAGGCAAGCCACTGAACCTCTATTTGCCTCCTCTGTAAAACTGGGAAAATAAACATCTACCTCTTATTAATGTTCCATAACCACCTCCCAGGGTTGTTATAGGAATCAAATGAGGCAATATTTATGAAGTACTTTGCAAACCTTCAAATGCTATCTAAATGTCTATTATTATTATTATTATTATTATTATTATTATTATCATTGAGAGCAGTGGGTGACCCAAGTGGGAAAGGGAGGTTGGGGTCCAGACACTGGGAGCTCCCTGGGCATCAGCACCGGAGCTCTGGTGGAGTTGGAGTCACAAGAAGTCAGTGCTTCAGATTGCAGCTCTAACAGCCCTGCCCCTTCCTAAACTACCTCCCATCTGTTCATCCCCATTGATCTTATGGGGACCAGTTTATTGACATCTGGTCTCCCGCATTAGAATGCAAGTTCCTGGAGGACAAGCAGCTTGTTTTCTGTTCCCAATGCTTAGTGCTTGACTTGGCACAAAGTGCTTAATAAATAAACGCTTGGTCACTGAGTGTTCACCGACTGCTCCTGCCTTCCTGCCTGATGCCAGGTCCTAGCCACCATCTGTGAAATGAGGGTGTTCAATTGGCTAAGCCCCGATATCCTTCCTCCCTGAGTCTGGCGTGGCACACACGGAGGCCACAGTAGGAGGCACAGGAGAGGCCCTGACGGAGGCTGGGGACCCTGGGATGAGAACTGACACTCCAAAGAAAGGCGTGCCTCCCATCAGGCCATGCTTCGACGCTCACACAGCATGCTCCTTCTAGTCCAACCCCTCGTTTTACAGATGAGGTTCAGTGACTTCTGCCCAAGGTCACACGGGGGAGGAAGGAGTAGAAATATTGTGATAATGCTTTTACATATAATCTCTTCTTATTCTTTTTTTGGGGGGTGGTGGTGGGGGGGGGCAATTGGGGTTAAGTGAGTTGGCCAGGATCACACAGCTAGTAAGTGTCAATTGTCTGAGGCTGGATTTGAACTCAGGTCCTCCTGACTCCAGGGCCAGTGCTCTATCCACTGTGCCACCTAGCTGCCCCTATATATAATCTCATTAGGGGCTCATCACCACTCTACGAGGTAGATACTATAGCTATTATCAGCCCCAGGTTACCGATGAAGAAACTGAGGCAGGAGGTTCAAAAACCTGCCCATGATTATATAGTTAATTAGCGTCAGAAATGGGATTTGAACCTGGGTTGTTTTCCTGACTTACTCTACACTGGGCTAAATGGAAAGATAATGCTTTCATTAATAGAAATAGGGAAGTAGGGAGAAGAAGTCGCCTTTGGGGGAAAAGAAGAGAAGTTTAAATATTTTAAATGTGAGGTAACAGCAGGTTATTAAAGCAACAATGTCTAACAGGAAGCTGGAAATATGGGACAAAAGCTCTAGAAGGCAGGGTGGAAGTCAATCAGTCAATAAATGTTTATTAAGCACTTACTATGTGCCAGGCACCACACTAAGTTCTGGTTCCTGTGAAGACAGAGGCGGAGGTGTTACCTGCACAGAGGTGCTATCTCCAAAGGGAAAGAGATTATAGAAAGAGAAAACCCAAAGAGGGAATGAGCAGAGAAAGCCAAGGTACAGTCAGAGAAGGCAGAAGCCAAAATGGTGCAGTACTGCTGGAAAGGAAGAGAAGACTCAAGCCAGTGGGATGGGGTGCAAGGCTAGCCAGAGGGCAGATCATGGAGTTTGGGGAAGGACAGTCAGTCAGTTGGTCATGAAATCACTTCCTCCTCTTTGGTGGCCTTGACTGAAATAGAATCTTAGTGTTATTTTAAGACATTTCTAAAACAAAGCAGGGCAAAGTTAATACAGTCAGCCTTTAAAACCAGAATTATCTATGCTTGGCTTCTTAAGAATTAAGGGTGAAATTTGTCTGTGATAAATGACAATGAGTACATTTATTTTCAGGTTAAGCAGAAAGCCTAAAATGATTACTAAGTGAGTCTTTTGGATAAATGAGTATTAAATAAAAGTCGAGCCAAGACCATCAGAGATGGGTTGCCAGCATCACTGCTCCGGACTGGGGGAGTGGAGGCCATTGTCCTCAGTGATGAGATGGATGGTCCTGGGTGCTTCAGAGTACAGAATCCACAAGGTGGAACAGGAAGGTGAAGCCCATCCCACCAGTGCTTTAAGAGAACAGCAAGTGCACAAATGAGACATTTGGCAGTGAAATAAGGGAAAGTGACAGGGCAACCGGGTTAATTGGGGGGGGTGGGGGTGGGATGGGGAAGTGGATTGACTTGTACTTCAGAATTCAGGAAAGTTATGTCTACAGTCTGTAGCAGGTCCCTGAACAAGGAAGAGTTCTTTGCAGTAGTTGTGAATGTATTGCAAACACTGTAAGGATCTGTCATTTCCTCTGCCTGAGTATCCCTTTCGCTGGTTTGAATCGAGACCCTTCTCTGTACACCACCACATAGTCAACTGGATAATGAGCCTGTCCCTATGCTGGTCCTCAATAAATGGCATACAATCCTTCAGTGGCATTTCAATGTGTCACCTCTAAATATAGAGATAAAATAAACAAAAGCTAGCTATAATCCCGGTCCTCATGAGAGCTAATTGCCCCTTTGTTTTCTTTTACAGTGGAAAAAAATCATCTTGTTATGATTTAGGCTTCAGAAATGGATCCCAGGCATTTCATCCTAATGCTCTTCTGTGGCTGCCTGACAAACACAGTTCTTTCAGAGACCAGGGCAATCTCAACAGTCTCACCTGAGACGATTCCTTTTACATCATCAGTGTCTAATACAGTGGCTCATTTTGGAAACGGAACAGAGAACCCTCTCAATCAAACATTACAAGTGATCCACACTCCTTCAGGACAACCATCATCTTCACCCATCTCCAGGGCCTCTGGGCAGCCACCAACTTCACCAGTCCCTGGATCCTCTGGGCAACTAAAAATACCACCTGCTCCTAATTCCTCGGGACAACCACCGTTATCATCCATTCGCAAGTCTTCTGGTCCAACACCAGTACCACCTGTCCCCAAGTCCTCCAGTCAACCAATAGCATCACTTATCTTAAATTCCACCAGGCAACAACCAGGATCTCCAGTCCCGAGCTTCTCTAGTCAAGCACCAGAATCACCCATCAGCTCCTCCAGTCAATCGCCAGCATCAACTGGCTCCGAATCCACTAGGCAACCACCACCATCAGTCACCAACTCTACCAGGCAATCACCAGTAACACCAGTTCACATCTCCTCCCAGAAACCACCAGCACCATCTGGCCCCAGCCCCACCGAGCAATCAATATCAACTTTTCCTACTCCAGCATTCAACCAAGAAGAGAACAACAACCCCCCCCCAACCAAGCCTCAGAGCTCTACTGCCAATTCAATAGCTGCTGTGTTAATTGGCACCATTCTGACCTTTATGATAGTCACTATATTTATAATTGTTGTCTGGAAATGCTTTAGAAAACCAATCGCCCGTGACCAAAACTGGGCTGGCCGGTCTCCCTTTGCTGATGGAGAAACTCCTGATATGTGTATGGACTACAGCAGAGAAAACGGAAAATCCGTAAAACGCTCATCAATTGTTTCACTGGAGATCTGGAAGCCCAACAAAAGCATGCTCTTAGCAGATGATCTGGATGTGAAATTGTTTGACTCAAGTGAAAATTGTGATGAATGCCCTAAGTCGGATGTGGAGAAAACAGAAGAACTGCCCAATGGGACATCAGAGGACAGCGCTGACAGATCTACAGTTGGCACTGCTATTTCTTCTTCAGAAGAGACGGAATCGACCCCAGCTCCTCCTCTCCTTGATTTAGATGGGCCAGGAAATCCAAATGCTGACTCATCCAACTCCCTTGAAAATGACTTTTCTCATCTCCCACCTCCTCTGGACTGCCTCAACACCGAGGACACTCAGGAAATTCCTCCTCTCACTGACCCTTCTGCACTGCCCCCTCCTCCAGAAGTTCTCCTCAGAGAGCAGGAGGAACACAACTCACAAGTTCGTAATTCAGTTTCACCCCCATTAGAGACCCGGTTTCCCACTCCTCTTGACTCTAGTCAACAAGCCTTGGATGAATTGCTGCCTCCACCACCTGTGGAATTATTGTAAAAGATCACAGCTTGCTGATGTTAAGACTTTAAAAAAGACTAGCTTTAGTTTTCCCCTTTCAATGCTAGGGAAAATGAACTGCCATCCAACCTAGATTTTCATTCAATCTGCTTAAAACTTTCTTAAATTCACGTAAATATTAAAAAGTGCTTCCCCTAGAATAGAAATTCTTTTCTGATACTTAACTGTTTGCTGAGTTTGGCACAATATCTAACTGCTCCATTTCAAAGCACAGAAAAAATCTGTTTAATGTTTAAAGTTAATAGATAGCTCTCTGTTCAGGAGTTTTACAAGATTGTTGTCATCTTGACCGTAATAAAAGACAACTTGCAACAAGGTGTTGTACTAAATTTCTTAGAAGTTCTAATCTGCAAGATGGCATCATTCTCTAAGATGGTTATATCCATTTCTTCAATTTAATTAAAACATTTTAAATGTAGTGTCTGTCTCAGTGACTTAGCTATTTCAGAAACACCTAGTATTTCTCAATACACAAGGTACCTTTCATTATGGGAGATCAGTTCCTGAAAGGATGAATGGAAATTTAATTTGTGCATATCAATCTTACCTTTTTACCATTTATCACCAGAATTTCGGAGATGTGTCCCTGTGTGGGGTGGGAATCATCACTATATCCCTCAAACTTAAAAAAACCCCCAACCTTTGAATTTAGAAAAAGCTCATAAGTCACACACTTAACAGAAAATCAGCTTTCTAATAAAACACTTATAACATATACTAAGTCAAAAGCAATGCTGCAGGAAAGTTCCACAAAACGCTCTGTCTCACCTAACTGGGAAAACACTTGGGTCCTTCTGGCCAAAAAAAAAAAAAAAAAAGAATTCAAATACACACACACACACACACACACACACACACACACACACACACACACACACACACACACACACACACACACCCCAGCTCTCAAACTTTTGTACATACCTGGACCATCTGAACCAATCATTAATACCTCTCAAAAATCTCAGGCTGTAGTCACAATCTGGGTCATTTCTCAGGGATGGCAACTCTACCTCAACACATGATAAGCTTAGCAGCCAAGTGAGTATTCCTGGTTGGGTTTCTTCATCCCAAAGCTTCCAGGAAATGATTTTTGCCATGTCTCACTGAAGCACTTACTAGCTAGCTGAGGGACCTCCCATAAATCACTTTAGAGTTCTCCAAGTCTTTACCTGTAACAGGGAAACAACACTTGGTCTCCTGACCTTGGAGGGTGGATGTGAGGAAAGCACTTGGTAACCCTAAAAGTTCTACAGAAATGGGAGTTATTAGTATAAATTCTGCCTCAACTCTGTGTTTGCCCGGCACTTCCTGTAAGACTCTACCAACTGCAACCACATCAACATCTCCAGGTTGTTCAAAGTTGAGTCATAAGGTCACCGCAAGAATCACGACCACACTAAGATCCTATTTCCTTCCTTTCCCTTGGCGGATGAACAAGACTGCCCCCAAATGGGCTGTGTTGTCTACAGCAGTCAACAATCACGTGTTTGCTTTCAACTCCTCAACTAGAAGAGTAGTAAGTTCACTAATGAATTGATGCAAAGTTATCTAAGTACTGAGGGGGTTGGGGTGGGGGGGGGAGCACTTTGGGTCAATGAGTGGGTCATGACAATTTTTTTTTTCTTCAGAAGGAAAATCTACCTTCATTTGACCAGAAAGATCATCTATAGTTAATTTCCACAAAACATCTCCCATAACACCACCACAAAATATCTTTTCTTGGTGTTCACTCTCTTCTAAGATTTCTTCTTCAAAATTTTACCATCTACTTCCATGCTGGGAGTCTCACGGTCTCCTTAATGTCACAACAAATCATTGCTGACTTTGAATCTTGCCAAGTACCATTACTAAGAATGTCTCTTTCAGGTTTTACATCTATCCCATGTCTGGTTCACACTTCAAATCCTCACCTTTGGCCCTCAACCTGAATAGTCATGGTCATCAATGGCACTGTACATAGGTTCTTTCGCCTATATGCAAAACTTTCATATTGACATCTGCATTACTAACAGTAATTAAGTTAACAGTGATCAAAGGCATTCACTTCCAGTGGAATCCAAAGGGGAACAAAGCCTTTGACCATTTGTCTCTGGATGTACATTAATACTTAAGCTTTCGATCTCCTTGCTTTATCTCTTTCCAGGAGTTGGGTTTTTTGCATTCATGATTTCTCTTTTACTTCTCCCCTTTTCCTAATAATTTAGCACAGAGGAGGACACACAATAACCGGGATATAAATTCTGAGTTGGTGAAGAGAGGAGCTGGTGCTGACATTTGAACGATGAAGATTTTGTCCACTTTTTCTCTCTGGATTTGTAGGAAGAAATTTTGTAAGAATTCATAGCCAAGAGAGACAAAAAAACAAAACAAAAACCTTATCCTAAATGCAGATGATTTGGGGGTTTTTTGCCTTAGCACAACTAAAGAGCATGTCAGCCAAAGTAGAAGTATTTGTTCAAATCAGCAGAAATAAATGCAGGAAGATAAATGTAAGACAGGGCATAAGAAAAGGCAGGCAGGATGAAAGCAAAACATGGAGGAAACAAAATTAGAGATGCAAGACCCACAGTATAAAATTTATTTTAGCAACATGGCAAAAAGGAGATGATTCAAGTACCACATGACCAGAAGATGAATCAACATGACTAGCAGAAGCAGACTGTTAGCAGGGCTCTAAATTAGATTCGAGCCACAGCACATAGGGCTTGAATCCGTCAGCCCAGGGGAAGCCATTGGAAGCTCAGAGAGGCCCAGGGATTTGTCTACTTCCAATCTGTTTAAGGGACAAGATAGGACTTCAGCAGCCTCTTCCACACAGTCGGCACTTCAGGGGTGCTGAGGTGAACCCTGTGGAATGCCACTAGGCCACTGCCTCCCCAGTGCAAAGCCACAGGAATACGTGTGGATCTGCAGCATTCTGGGGGAGGCTGAGCTGGACAGTCATGACTGTCATTGTAAAAGATGAGGCAGGTGATTCCTGGAAAGTTTCATCTACTCTGCCTGCACAGCCTCTCCCACATCACCCCTGCCATCCACTGGCACAGTCTCCATGCTAGTCCAGGCCCTCATCATTCCCCAGCACCCTCGCCTTTTCTCCAATCCATCCTCCCCATGCCTCTCAGGTCATTTCAAACACAGGTTTGACCCTGGCACTCCCCTTCCCAAGAAGCTGCAATGGCTCCCCCTTTTCTCTGGCATCAGACACAAACCTCTCATGGGCCTTCACAAGCTGGTCTGAGCCTACATTTCCTGACTCCAGTCACCTTCCTCTTTCCTTCACATCCCAACAGGCCTCCAGTCTATCCTCTCTGCCCCTCCCCCTCTGCCTAGACTCCTTCCCCTTTCAGCACACATGCCACTTCACTCCAGAGTCCTGTCTTGGCCCCTCCCTCCCCCAGATGCCAGCACCCGCCTTGTAGACATGTTGTATTTGCTCAGATGCACCTAGTTGTCCCAGGGACAATTTCCTTTTCACCTCCGTATGTAAGCCCATTGATTAGTGTGATGCCTGGCATTACCTGCACTATACAAAGTGGCAATATAGGCAAGGGGCTCATGGTGCTTTGGAACAGAGCAGCACGTTCGCTGGAAAGATCAGGAGACTTTCTGGGGAAATGCGGGACAGGAAAAGAAAGGTGCTGATGGCGGCCATTCTGACTCACACGCTTCAGCAAGTCTCTTAGCCTCCGTTTCCTCACCAGTAAAAATCAAACAACCATAGATTTAGAACCAGAAGGGACCTCTGAGGCCTCCAGATTCTCGCTTCCTCCCATGCAGAGAACCGTCCTTTATGACAAGAGTTTTAGAAAGAGATGGGATGGCAAAGCGAGCCGACACCTGTAACGAGCAGGCCGCTCCAAGCAGCTCTCTGCACCCACAGACTCCACATGCTACAAACAAAGGGAATGTGGGAAGAGGGGGAATGCGCTTGCCTCTCTCTACTTTGGGGAAAGCTTAGCAAACACAGCTTCCAGTTCTTTTAATACCTGAATGAGCTTCTCTTTGACAAGACTCGCAAGGCTCCTGGCAAATACTGTCTTCTCTGCCTATGTAGGTTATCATCTTCTGCTAGGCATCTCCCATCCCCATGTTCACTCCAGGATCCAGAGGTCTGAGCCCCCTTCTCAGACACGAGCTTCTCCTTTCCCTTCTTGAGTTTTCTTCAGGTTCTACTCTCTCATTCTCTCTGATCCTCCAGAACCCACCTTAATTCTTCTACTTGTCTTTTATCAAGTGGTTTCAACCCACAAGTAGAATCTAAGCCATTATCTAGTTCTGAAGATTTTGCATCCACCAACTTTCCTCAATTCTTCCCAAAATTCTCCTCTCTCACTCAATCTCTGACTGAGTTCACCAGTCCAAGTCTCTCCATAATTGCCTTCTCTCTTTCCTTGTTCTTCTTCCCTACAACTTTCTCCCATGGAAGCCAGAAGTCAAATATCTAAGACATATAGGTAACTGACAAACACACACACACGTACATAATATAGATAGATATAGATATGTGTGTATAGATATAGATATAGATATAGATATAGATATAGATATAGATATAGACACAAAAAATCCCAACACACAGGTCATCACCCATTAGATAAATAGTCAAAGAATATGAACAGTTTTCCAAAGAAGAAATATCAACTACCCACCATCATAGCTAGGATTTATAGAGAGCTTTAAAGCATGCAAAACACTTCACATCAGCCAGTCAATACTTAATAAACATTTATTAAATGCCTCCTGTGTGCTGGGAACTGTACTAAGCATTGCAGATACAAAGATAGGGGGCTCGGGGCAGCTAGGTGGCGCAGTGGATAGAGCACCAGCCCTGGAGTCAGGAGTACCTGGGTTCAAATCCGGCCTCAGACACTTAACACTTACTAGCTGTGTGACCCTGGGCAAGTCACTTAACCCCAATTGCCTCACACACACACACAAAAAAAAGCTAGGAGGCTCACCATCTTAACTAAGTTATTTAACACAAATATTTCTATCACCTTAAAGAAATCTAAAGATGGCCTTGGAAAATCACAGAACCATGGTTAGAAATTAATATATTAAACACTGATATCCAAAAAGTTTTAGCGTATGTTTAACTAGTACTGCGCCTGAAACTGTACCAAGACGTTTGGGACAGGTTCTCCCAAGATTGTAGTAAGTAAAAACCAGGGGCATCCCATGTTCAATGACCACTTAAAGAACTTCAATGAAGAATCAAAAGACTGGATATTTCCTTCTGATCCTCTTTAGAGGGTGCCAATCAATAAAATATTTCTAATGTTACTGATTTTAAAAGAGAGCTTGAGTATTATCAGCTTTTTACAGTAGTTGAATCAGTATCATTGGCTCAGCCTGCATCATTTATTTCATCCTTTGGGTTGTGCTGCTGATCCAACCGATCTTTGTTGCAGTGAAGTTTAAAACTCTGGCTAATGTAACCAACTTAAGAACAGAGATGGGTTCCTCACCATCTCAGCCTAAAGGAGCCCTGTCCACATAGCTGAACTCCAAATTACTAATGGCTGTTTAATGGCACCAACACGGTGGCAATGTTGTGAATCTATACTCGTGAGATTTGCTGGCTAACCTGGACATTACCAAACGACATCCATGAACACATTCAGTAGATGAATAAGTAGCAGACATAAAAGAGAGGTCAGGATACAGGATCCATGGCAAATGGTGTTCTGAAGTATTCAGCTTAAGACAGACATTTAATTTTTATCTGGAAACTAGACCAAAGAGAAGTCAATTTTTTTTTTTTAGCTTTTAAGAGAAAAATAAAATAAAATAAAAAGCCAGCATGTTACCTCTTGGCCTGGATCCTGAACCCAAAATCAAAATCATGACCCAAATGAGCTTCTCCAGGGGCTACAGAAAGAGGGCGAAGTATCTCTGGGTTGAGATGAGGAACTGAACATGGACGTTTCATCACTTTACTTCATGAGCTCCAGCATATGGCAGGGTGGAAACTAAAAGCTGCCCCCTCTACCTCCCTGTCTCTGTCTCTTTCTTCCCTTCCTCTCCCTTTCTCTCTCTCATTGCTAGTCTGTTCCTCTTTAGGATATTCCCAGTGTCCATATAAAGCTAACTAAATGTGAAACATATTGAAGAAACCAAACATACGTTTGCCTTATTTCCTCCCTAAAAGAAGAAAATTAGGCAAAGAAGGGTTCACATTAATACAATGTCCCAAAGGACAGCTCCATTAATCAAACAAATCAAAGCTCCCCTGCTTTCTACCTCCACTCACAAAGCTCACTGAACTGGCTGGACCCTGTGTACTCACATGAGTACAGTTACAAGCTACAGGCACTGTTACTTCCCCAAAGTCTGGTAACTCCTTCCAGAAGGGCCAGAGCACCCACACAAGATGAGAAGACAGCAGAAAGGGGCACTTCCAGCAAAAGCAGGGTCCTTACAGGGCCTGACAAACCTTCTGTCTCCTAGCCCAAAAGAGAAATTCACATGAAGCCTTCCAAAGAATTCCAGGTTTAGGGCTGGAAGGACTCTCTGGGTCTATTTAGTTCAACTGCCCCATTTTACAGATAAGGAGACTGAGAGGCAGAGAAAGCAAGTGACTAGATCTACGTCATGCCAGAAATAAGCAATGAGCCTGGGTTTGTAGCTAGGCTTTCTATACAAATCCGGGGCAATTTTTCACACCCACGTGGTTTGTACATTTAACATATGGTTTTTGTAATGGATTTCATTTTATATTTTAAACAATGCTTCTGAAGACACAGGTGCTACCTGTGTTCTTACTCAAATGTAGCTCAGCCCATTGAGAAGCTATAAGCTGAGACAACTAATTATTTTCTTCTTGTTTGAAACAAACATATTTAAGTAGGTATCTCAGAGAAGGAAGGGAGGATAAATTTGGAAGACTAGAATCCATAGAGGGGTGTGTGTGTGTGTGTGTGTGTGTGTGTGTGTGTGCGCGCGCGCGCGCGCACAGAGAATGTGAGCTCCTGGGTTAAATTAAAGTGACATCTCTGAAAAGAATGACCAGAATGTACGGCTAAATTAATTTCCAATGATAAAATATTACACGAAGAGAAAACCAAAAATCCTCAGCAAGGCAGATGTTCATGTAAAGTAGCCATCTAGTTTAAAATCACGGAAGTGTGACTTGCTGAGTGTCTCTGTGGGAGCTATGCCATCAGAGGGGCTCCACCAGCTCCCTCCCTATCCCCTAGGTAAGTTCAGGTCTTGGCTCTGGTGAGCATGCACCCTTGCAATCAATCCGAGTCAGCACCAGTGACAGCTCTGCAGTCCTCCAATGTGGTGCTGATCAGGTGTTCTCAGAGCCTGGCTCAGCTCACAGCGACACAATGCAGCTGAGCAGGCTGAGAAGGGGAGCACCAAGCCCAGCCTCCGGCACACAGCCTGTCCCTGCTCTCCAGAACCCAGCGGGCGACCTTTGAGCTGGAGCTTCAGAGAGAGATGATGTGCTGAGGTGGAAGACAACCCTATCTGTGGTAAGCTGATCTTTAAGGAGGGTAATGCTGGATAGAGGGAGAGACATTTTTTGTTCCTTTTCAAATGGTCATTAGAGTAGAAGATCTGTTTCTTAGTAGCAAGTGCATGCACCAAAAATTTGCTGCAGTGACAGTTTGGAAATTTTGTTCTGATGTCCATTTATTTTGTGAAAAAACAAAAAACAAAAACAAAAACAAAAACCCAACACCACCAGTTTTTCCGGTGAAAATCAACAACTAGAATATACAGGAAAACAAGATCATGCAATGTAATGTGCGGGGCTCGGGAGATTATATTGGATCTGGATTTTCAAATGCCTAAAATGTTTCATAATATGCCGACATTCCTTTGAAATACACAAAGCTATATTCTATTGTATTTAGTTTCTTAAAAATCTTAAAATAACATTCTCTCTCTCTCTCTCTCTCTCTCTCACACACACACACACACACACACACACACACACACACACACACACACGGCTGATACCTTACTGCAGAGATTTTAAAAACAGATCTATGACAGCCATTTTTTCCATCTGGATAAGAAAACATTATAAGAAAAGAGTATTTGCTTGGATTCAAGAGGCAGTGTATATTGGGAAGAGAATGCTTTTTTAGAATACAGGCTTGGAGTAGGCAGATAAGGAAGAAGGGTGGCAAAAGAAGGGGGGGGAAAGGCAGGAGGGGGGGACGCAGGAGGCAAAGAAGGAAAGAAAGTCCCCCTCTAGCAGACAGCCCCAACAGCAGGATTAAGCATTTGGACTATAAATGAAGGGGAGCTTTGTTAGTTTAATCACTGGAACAATTATAAAAGGAGTAAACAACAAAGAGGTTTATTGATAATTTTGCCTAATGCTGAAGAGACCGTAACAGATTCCTCCACAGCATTTGCATGCTGAAAGGGTGTCATTTCGCTTTCTCTGTTTGTTTCCAGGCAAAGATGGAATATCAGATATTGAAAATGTCTCCCTGCCTGCTTATCCTCCTGCTTCTCGCCCCTGGCATTCTGTGTATCTGTCCTCACCAATGTACATGCTCAGAAAAGCACAGGCGGGTGGATTGTTCAGGCAGAAACTTGACTCTGTTGCCCCCTGGACTCCAAGAGAACATTGTTCACTTAAACCTGTCCTCTAACCTCTTCACTGATCTTCATAACCAGCTAACTCAATATACCAACCTGAGGACCCTTGACGTGTCCAACAACATGCTGGAACGCCTCCCTGAGCAGCTGCCCAGGTCCCTCTGGGAAATGTATGCCACCAACAACGCCATCAAACTTCTGGACAAGTCGGATACTGCCTATCAGTGGAACCTCCGGCGCCTGGATGTTTCTAGGAATATGCTGGAGAGGGTTGTTCTCATCAGAAATACCCTCAGTAATCTTGCGTCCCTCAATCTCAGCAGTAACAAGCTCTGGACGGTGCCCACCAACATGCCCCCCAACATAAAGACAGTGGACCTGTCTAGCAATTCTTTGACCCAAATTCTTCCAGGCACATTAGTGAAGCTGATAAACCTCACACACCTTTACCTACACAACAACAAGTTCACGCATATTCCCGATCAAGCTTTCGACCACCTGTCTCAGTTGCAAGTGATCACTTTGTACAACAATCGGTGGGCTTGTGAGGACAAACAAAACGTCACCTATTTACTGAAGTGGGTACTGCAAACCACAGCTCAGGTGGTTGGGTCTCCATGTTCCAACTACACAACGCCCTGGCAGAACCACACTGAACAACCTACCCTTTCGGCAGGGACCTCAAGCACTTTCACCGGCAGTGGCGCACAGGCCACGGATGCCATTAGTTCCCTGAGTCTGGAAACCCTACACAAGGTGACCAAAATACCCAAACAATATCGAACAAAGGAGTCCACATTCAGTGCCACTCTAAGCAAAAGCGTAGTCCTTCCAAGCACTGATAAGTCTTTGGTTCTCTATCCAGAAGACCTGCCCACAGGAAAGACAAACTCCCATGAAGCGGCAGCGGCAACACTGACCATTCATATTCAAGACGCCACCAGCTTCAACTCCAGCTTCATGAGTTCCACAAAGTCATCTACAACTCCCATGACCCTAAGCATCACCAGTGGTGTGCCGAGCAGCTTCTCCGGAATGGCTCAGCAAAGCACAACTCTCACCTTAAGGAGAGAGGAGACAACCACCAGTGCTTTTAATGCTCACTTACCTTCCACAGCAAGTATCTGGAGAGCATACGTGCTGCATGTCTTAGGGATCACTGTTGCTGTAATAATGGTCGTGCTGACTGGCTGAGGACCAGAATGTTCTGAAATTAACAAAAGTACTCCTCTCTGTGATGTAGATTTGGAAAAAACGTGCTCCTATCTAACCAGTGACTCAAATTACATAAAACCCTCGAAGGCCAGTCTTGCATTTCTGACTCTGATCTTAATGAAGTAACTTTTGTCCTAAATACAAGAAGTGCACAAATAATGTCTTGGTACTTTGCTGCTATTTTACTGTCTTAACTGAGTAAAATCTAACCTGTTAAGTCTTTTTTTTTTTTTAATGAAATGTTTATTTTGTATCTTAAGGCTTCATTTTCTTGCAAAAAATATAAAGCATCTGAACTTTAATATGTATTTTATGTATGTTTTCATCATTAAACATCTGGAAAAGAAATAAAAAGTCTACACTAATGCCTGTGAGGTCTTTGCTCCCAAATTCTGTTGTTTTATGACCAAGAACCCCAAAGCTGACCTAACCATTTCACTGGGCCATTAGTCCAGGTGTCTTGGGCAAAATTTGAAGAGTGGCATGAAAACCCCAAGTGTTTAAGTGGCTTGCCTGTAATGGAGTGATGGCCCGGCCTCCTTCTGAATGGCTGGCTTTATTTCATCTTCAAGCCACTGCTGCATTTTACCCCAATAACGCCCTGTTTCTGAAGGACTCTCGGCCTCTTTACTCATGGCCTAAAGGACAAAGGCCCTCACAAGAGCTAGAGCACAGTGGGCTCAGCATTTCCCTAGGAAGGAAGCTGAATGGCTTTGCCTTAAGGATCTGAGCCTATAGAATTAAACTTGTATCAGGACCCTTACAATGAACAAGAAAACATTAGCAAGCTGGAACATGAAACAGATGTTAAATGTTTAACAAGATCACCGGCCAGGTGGCAAAAAGGTCTTGTGCACCCCATCAGCAACTGATATTTTTGCGGGGTGGGGGGGAGACTTTATTTAAGGATAAACAAGTGAGAATCTGTCCCAAGTGGACAGAATTGAAATGGGAAGGGGGGCATTAGAGCATTATAACAATTTTTAGTGAGGTGACATGACTCATAGGCCAGGCCTAATTTCTAAATCAGATCTTTCAGAGAATTTCTCAGGAACATAAGGGCATCAAATAAGTAACTGATACAAACTTTATTAAGCACTGATGATATGTAAAGCATTGTTTAGGAAGTCAGGGGCCATTTAAGATAAATAAGGGCTCTTGAAGAGTTTACAATCTAATCTAGTAATTATTATTATTTATTTTATTTATTTATTTATTTTTAGTGAGGCAATTGGGGTTAAGTGACTTGCCCAGGGTCACACAGCTAGTAAGTGTTAAGTGTCTGAGGCCGGATTTGAACTCGGGTACTCCTGACTCCAGGGCCGGTGCTCTATCCACTGCGCCACCTAGCTGCCCCTAATCTAGTAATTATGAGAAATTCTTGGGAATGGGAAACCAAATCACATACCGAGTAAACTGTGACAGAGAAGAAAGGACTGAATTAAAAGGTGGGACAGGAACCCTGAAACAGATGGGCTAAAATAATACAGTGAATAGAATAACAAAGAGAAGCATTCTGTGTCCCCTTCTGGCACCTACTGGCTAAGTGACCTTGGGTAAGTCACTTCATCTCTTGGTGTCCAAGGCCCTAGCTTCTTAAACTGTGGGTCTCAACCCCTATGGGATCATGTAACTGAATGTGGGGGTTGTGAAAAATTTCTTGGGCAAAAAGGGGTCACGAGTGGAAAAGGCTTAAGAAACCCTGTCCTAGGCAACCTCAAGATGTTAAGTGATGGAACAGTTGCATAAATTGCAGATTTCTGGTTGGGGAGCATCACCTCACATCAATGAAATCAGAAGTTTATTCCCCACTCCCACCAAAAAAGAAAGAAAGAAAAAAGAAAAAAAAAAAGGAAAGCTGGAAGGGAAGAAAAAAAAAGGAAGAGAAAAGGGATGACGTTCAAGAGTTACTAAATGTGAAACAGATTAGAAAGTCAATTTGTAGAGGCCTGTTCACGGGAAAGTTTAAATCGATTAGAGTCACCTCAACTGACCCCACTGGTTTTGGGGCATCGCAGGTTCCCAATTTATAAAACGAGAGGGTTGGACCAGATAGCTGCTAAGGTCCCTTCTGACTCCATCTAGGATCCTAATAAAAGGTAGAACTTTTTTTACTCTTTGCTCAAAGTCTTGAACTAAAGCAAATGATCATAAGTTGAAAACAACTCTTTCATTTAATAACAGACACTGTTGTATAAAGATAGAAAATGATAGGACATTTGTAAATATAGTATCCATCAACAGCCCAAGAATATCTGATCATCTTTGGTTTGCATTTGAAGGAAAGGAGTCACAGAGTGTCAACCAAAGCAAATGTGCCTTTTATAATATAACTGCTAAGAGTGAGGCTAACACTGACAGCTTGAAGAGAACCGTACTCTCCCATCCTTCACTTTGGGGACTAAACTCTTCAAGAAGGCCTTCTACAATAGATATTGCCATTTCTGTTCTTCCCTCTCTCCAGTCTGGCTTCTAAGCTCAGCTTTCTCTCTAAAGTGACTAACAATCTCTTTAATGGCCAATTCGATGGCCTTTCCTTCATCTTTATTCCTTCTTGACCTGTTTGCACCCTCTGACACTGCTGATCACCCTCTTCTCTCATGGTTCCAATCTTATCTACTTGCCACTTCTCCTCAGTCATCCAAGTCCTATCTGCTAACTGTGGGTGTCCTCTAGGGCTCTGTCCTAGGCTCTCTTTTCTTCTCCATCTATAATTTCATCAGCATGGATTCAACTCTCACCACCATACTCAATTCCCAAATTGACTCAAACAGCCCAACCTCTCTGCCAACTTCCTATCACTCATTTCCAACTGTCTGTTAGACACCTCAAGCTGGATGCCCCATAGACATCTTGAGTTCCATATAACCTCCCAAACTCATTAATTTCCCCCTGCCCCCCAAACTTCCCCTTTTCCTAACTTCCTTGTTACTGTTGATGGAACCACCATCTTCCCAGTCTCTCAGGCTAACTTCCTAGGGGTCAGGCTCAACTCCTCCCCTTCTTGCTCCCATACACAAAATGCTGCCAAGTCTTGTTGCTCACACCTTTGTAATAATATTTCTTGTATGTGCCCATTTCTCTCCTCTGACACTGCCACTACTTCCCTAGTGTAAGCCCTCATCACCTCACACCTCTTAGGACTACTCCAAGAGCTTTTAGGTCGGTCTCCCTGACAAAAGTCTCCTCACTCCTGTCCATTTCTCACTCATTTGTCTAAACGATCTTTCTAAGGTGAAGGTCTGACCAAACTACCCCACAACGTACACACAACCACCTGAAGTCAGTGAATTCCAGTGGCTCCCTATTGCCTCTAGGAACAAGTAGAAAATCTGTTTGGCACCCAAAGCCCTTCATCACCCAACCTCCCCACCCCCAGTCCCAGTCTGGGAGGATTCAGTTATATTGGCTTCCCTGCAGTTCCTCACACAAAACCTCTGCTAACTCCAGGCATTTTCCCTGGTCCTCCTCCATCCAGAGAATTCCCTCCCTTGGCTTCCATCAAACCCCAGCTACAATCCCACCTTCTCTAAAAAGCCTTTCCTGACCCCCTTTAAAGCTAGTGCCTTCCCTCTGCTGATAATGTCCAATTTATCCAGACACACCTCATTTGTTGCCTCACCCACTGGACTGGATGTCCTGAGAGCAAGGCCTGTCTTTTGCCTTTCTTGGTATCCTCAGTACTCAGCATAGTATGGCATACAGTAGGTGCTTAATGAATGTTTATTATTTCTATTGCACCTATAATTAAGAATGCTGCTGTCTTTTCAGGATGATATCAATGTATCCACTTGTTGGAGAATGGCAATGTCATACATACCATTCATTCCATTAACATCCTGCCATTAGTACCAAACAGATAGATTAGAGTCAATTGATTTTTAAAGGCCTAGACATCCTCATTAAGTCTAGATCCAAACAAAGAGCTTCTATTTATTTCTATGGTAAGTGCTCACCCAACTCTACAAGTACTTCTTGGCCACTTATTCATGGAAGGTCTGATGCTATAAGCAGTGGGGAATATGAGAATGAGCTGCTGCTTTTTCCTTTAAGGAGGATGTAAACTAAGTAGGACAGATGAAAGGCCACAAGTAAGCCCAGGATGGTGTGGGATGTGCTCAGACAAGAGAGACTGGAAGGAAGGCAATGGTCCTTGGGGACGGAGGTAGGGGGTGGGGGTGGGGGGTGTGTGTGTGGAGAAGAGTGATATCTGAGCTGGGCTTGGGAGGATGGGTATCCACTCCAGGAACAATGAAGAAAATCATTCACGCTTATGTAGCATCTTACAAATGACCCTCCTAAAATGCCTCCCGTAGGATTATTGGGAAGATTTTTGTAAAACTCCCTATGTCTGAATTTTAATTTGCAGATAAGGAAGACAAGGCTCCATGAGGCTAAATGCCTTGGGTTAAAGGCACCGAAGTTCTAGATCTTCTGGACCCAAGGCCAGTGTGTTTGTCACTCCTGATGTACAGAGCCACACAGAGCCTCCACAGTCACACTTGACGTGAGCGCTTCCTCCAGTCCTATCCATCCTGACTCCACATGTGATCATCCTGAATCCCTGTTCCACCTAACCTAATGACTATTGACTACTTTCCCCTCTCTACAATATGTCTGTGAGAGTAAACTATCCACTGAGGGCATGAAGGTCCAAGAAGGAAAGGGACAACTTTGACAAATGGCTTTCCATGGAAGATCACATATTGCCACCCATCCTAATGCTAGTGCACACTGGGAGTCAGATTTCCAGGGCCCATGTCCTGGGGGAGTAAGGATGTTCAGTGCCTCAACTCCTTCCTTGGGGCAGGTGAAAAAGCCCTCTGAATTGAGCTGGCCACGGACCTCACTACACGCTTCTCCCAAGCCATTCCAGGGAGATCCCTTGGGGGAGAAAAGCTCAAAATGGCATTCTATTCAGTCCACCCCATGTGTTTTTTTATTGTTAAGAAATGGGGGCTTAGAGAGGTGAAGGGACTTTCCCAAGGTCACCGTGTTCATGTGTCTGAAACCAGATTTGAATTCAGATCTTCCTGAATCCAGGTCCAGTGTTCTGTCCTTTGTGCCCCCTAACCAATAGTATTCTTCCAGGAGTCAGCTGGGCTCCTCACTCTCTCTTACTCTCCATATCCAATCTGTTCCCCAGGCCTGTCTATGTCACCTTTGCACAAGAGAATTAGCATATAGGACACCACCAGCAAAAGACTATAAGCCAAGAGATTAGTGGAGAAGGGGAGGGGAAAGACTAGCAGACCTTACAGCGGGTCACTTAATCCCTCCAGGCCGCAGCTTTCTCATTTATGAAAATGAACTGCACTTTTTGACCTTTTAGTCTGAATTTTATGATATTAGGAAGCTGAAAAAACAATATCCACAACTTAGCATTGCATAAAATAATAGCTAAATACAAAACCTATACACACACACACACACACACATTTGGGCTACAGCCACTTTAGCTACCCTTAAGGACACTGATTTTGTATTCTTTTGTCAACTATCTCAAATCTTAAATGTGTATGAGCAATGCTGAAAAGGCATCACACGAAATCCACTGAGAAGCCCCAGCAGTGCAAGTCCATCTTTACCCCAGTATTTGGCTTCAGAAGGTGGTAAAGGGGTGGGTCTTTCCTTATTAATCCTGAACAGAAGGAAAAAGGATGGATGGAACTGAAACTGATCAACAAGGCAAGATGCTCCCAAGCTGGATGGCTGTGTCTAGGGTCTTAGAAAGTTCCCTCTTTTATTGTTACGCAGTCCCCACAGTTCAGAAAGAAGAGATACTTAAAAAGGAATAGAAGGAAGAAAGGGGACCACAGAACGGGGAATGTATGAAAAAAAAGAAAAGCTTTTTAGCAAATTATCATGTTTAAGTCACACAGGAAACCAACTCCTGCAAGGTGGTATTACCTCCAAAGATGCTCCCCAGCAAGGAAAGGCCATGTCATACATGACGTGAAGGCATTTTCAGGAGAGAAATTCTTAAGAAAAAGTGTTTGAGGAATGGAGAAAACACAGTTGCTGAGTGCTAATTTGTCAGGCAAATTAGTTTGTTTTACACTCTGAAAGGTGTCATCTAAATTGAAGTCTTTCAGAGAAAACAACTTTATAAGAACATCATTTCATAAAAAGGTCAAAACAGACAAACTCTAATATACTGGAGAGTCAGCCAAAGGGTGGGTGTGTATTTACACACCCACACACACCCTGTATTCATGTATCACATCCCATATACATACATACATACACACACAAACACATACACACATATGTACATACACCTTGATACACAGATGGATGACAATCCTCCTCCCTCATCTATCCATATTACTTGGAACTAATTTTGGACACAATATACCCTAAAATCCGTAGAGTTGTTAAAAACAAGCCAAGATGATTATTTTACAGTGTATGAGAATTCCTGGGTAACCACTAAAATTTAATATGGAAGAAAAGGTCTGAGCCTTGAAATGAACATAGCTCCTTTTCAATCCAAAAACTTTTACCTTTCCTTGATTTCTTGAAATATAAATAGCCTAAGATGGAGAGTGAAGTGAGTAAATTAGGAGGCCAACTAAATTAAAAAGGCAACATTGTAAAGAAAAACAACTTAGTATCTCCAACCCATGCAATGAACAACTGGGACGCCAAGGTAGGGACCTTGATGTGTGATGCCCAGACCTCCTGCATTCCTGTGTCACATGTGTGACGATCTAGAAGTACAACATGAGATACACGCTTTCAGATATGGCCAACATTTGGATTTGCTTTACTTGGTTGTGCTGAGAGGTTAAAAAATTTCAGGTGAGGAAAAAACAGGAGAAGGGATAGCAATACAAAAAAAGGAATATAATGAGTACTAAAGCATTTAAGAAAGGCAAAGAAAACAACAGTTAGAGGTTCAGAAGGAAACTCAGAGAATCAGGACAAGTTTGGAACTAACTTGCTAAACATTTATATTCAGAAAGAGGCTCTTTGGTAATAGAGATTTGTCGTCTCACATATGATAATCTTTTTCTCTTATTGATTCCTAATTGTACATGGAAATACTCATATGTGTTTGTGTTTGTCAAGTGCAGAATAGCAAAAACAAAATACAAAAACATTTTATTACAATACTACCACCGCTCAGTCATTGGTGGTATGTATATTTGTGGAAGCAGATGCTCTCAGTTTGGGGGTGAGGTGGGTAATGTTCTATTGCAAAACATCTTACTTAGTTATTTCATTAAATGTCTTTGCTTTGAAGCAAAAAAAAAACAAAACAAAAAAACCAAAAAAGACCCAATACTACCACCACCACCAAACCATAAATGATCTAGTGAGGTCTCAAAGTCATTTTTTCAATGAGGAGAGTTAAGACCACAGAATTGAGTTTGTTGATTTTTTTTTAAAAACACTTTACCTAAGGCCTCCTAAAGTTTTTGATTTGTTCTGAAGGTATTTATTGGGAAAGTCTACTACCTCGAAATGCTGCCTCTCTCACATTTATAATGGTGCCGTTGTCCATAGTCACGGTGCCAAACCATACAAATAGATCTGGAAGAGTTTAATTGCTTGTTAAATATTTATCTAAAGAAAGAGTATGCAAAGTACCGAAGGGTAGCTTTTCACTGAGAGACTGAACGAATGAACACACACACACACACACACACACACACACACACACACACACACGCGCGCTCACACGCTAAACGATCAGAACACAGAAACTCAACAAAGCTTCAACTGCCATAACTGTCTCAGACCTACCTGCAATCTCGCACAGATCTGAACACCTCAAAGGGTTTCCCGTGCCAAAGGCAAAAAAAAGAAGTGACCAACAAAAGAATTTTTCTTACTTGACTTAAAGCACCAGCACACATTTCTTTCTAGCCTCTGAGGACCATCTGACGTCCTTTCTCCTTGACAAAGTTAATGCAGTTCAACAAATTTAGTGCACTTTGAAGTTTAGTAGATAGAATGCTGAGCCTATACCTGAGTTCAAATTTGACCTCAGACATTTACTAGCTCTGTGACTCTGAAGTAAGTTAACTGAGACCTCTGTTTGCCTCAGTATTGTCAACTATATAGTGGGAATATTAATAGGATACACCTCCCAGTACTGTTAGAATCAAATGTGATAACATTTATCAAGTGCTTGTTATACTGCCTGGCCCATAAAAGGAGCCTAATAAATGCTTGCTCCCTTCCTCATATTCCCTTGGGGATTCTTTTCTTATGTAAGAAAAAGAACCCTAGTTATGAGCTTAAATGTACGATGAGGTTTTTAATGTCTGCTTAAAAAAAAAAAGTCTTTTATGTAGGACACTTACTACCTGGGAAAGTCACTTAACTGTTGACCCTAATTCCTCATCTGTAAAATGAAGTGGCAAAAAAAAAAAAAAAAAAAAAAAGCAGTGGCAGCAGACCACTGCAGTATCTTTGCCAAGAAAACCCCAAATGAAGTCACAAAGAGTTGGACATGACTGAAATGAAATGACTCAACAACGTGTACAACCTACATAAACCTCCTTACCTTCTCAGGAAAGGGGAAGGGGGAGAGGGAGGAATTTGGAACCCAAATTTTAAAAAAATGTTAAAATGTTAAATGTTAAAAATTGGTTTTACATGCAAATGGGAAAAATTCAGTATTATTTTAAAAGATGTTTCAGTGGTCATCTTTTTATTTAACATTGTTGTTGGCAAAATTCCTTTGTGGTGTCCTCTTCCAAGGCAAAATCTCGGTCTGGGGAGAGGAGGGAACTATTCATAACATCGTAGCATAGTAAAGCACCATGAATCCACACCATATCCATAACCAAAGTGGTATCCATGACTTCTGCCATGAGGAAGACGACGTGATTCATAATTGGTCTCTGGACAGATGGCATGGTCACCATTTTGATCAGAATCCAGGAGTCTTTTAAAGTTATTCTTTTCCTTTACAATGTTGTCATCATTGCATACATTTTTTCTTGTTTCTATTTACTTTATTCTGCATCAGTTTATACTACACAGGATTCTCTGAAATGATGCATCTTCTTTTGTCATTTCTTGTGGCACAATAATATTCCACTGCTTTCCTATACCGCAATCTGTAAAATCATTTTCCAAATGATTAGCTCTCCATTAGTTTCCTACTCTTTGCTGTGTGCGTGTGCGAGAGAGAGAGAGAGAGAGAGAGAGAGAGAGAGAGAGAGAGAGAGAGAGAGAGAGAGAGAGAGAGAGAGACAGAGTGTATATGTATATGTTTAATCTCCCATTCAATATCAGGAGCTTTGTTTTGCTTGCAATTTATTCCTTTCCTAGTATCCTCTTCTTTCTAAACCAGTGCTACCCCTTCCACCTATTTTACTTTTGAGCTCCATGTATGTCTCTACCCCATTCTTTGTGTACATTTGCATGTTTGTGTTCAATGCTCCATTGTCTATCTGACATGAGTAAGGTTCATTCATTGGATGTCCACTCTTCCCGCCCCTTCCTCTATTTCTGTATGCTCTTTTCACTCACCCCAGTTATGAGAAATGGCCAGGTCACCCTGTATGTCCTCCTGTCTACACTGAGGCTTGCCTCCTTTGACCCTCCCTTCTCTTTTTCTTCTTCAGATCCTTAGAACAGAACCAGTCTAGCCTTGGGTCCTCTGTTGAACTTGTTTAACTCCCCCAATTCCTTCTGAACGAATGAAAGCTCCATTTCTTCTTCCCCCATCACTGCCTCCTCAGACAGTCCCTTCTGATTGTTCAAGAAAGTTTCCCTTCTAGGTTTTCCCTTCCTTTTGGGTGTTTGCTTTCATTTTAACTTAGTGCTTGTCTTTCTATTAGAAATACTTCCAAGTCCTTGATTACATTAAAGGTATATCCTTGCCCATATGCAGCTTTATGGAGTAAGTCATTTTTTTGGTAACCCATAACCTTTTTCTTTCTTTCTTTTTTTTTTTTTTGGAGGGGGGGGAGGGTGGCGTGGGGCAATGAGGGTTAAGTGACTTGCCCAGGGTCATACAGCTAGTAAGTATCAAGTGTCTGAGGGCAGATTTGAACTCAGGTCCTCCTCAATCCAGGGCCAGTGCTTTATCCACTGCACCACCTACTTCACCTTTTTCAATATTGTATTCTAATATATCTCTTCATTTAAAGTAGAAGCTACCAGGTCTAGAAATCTTGCATGATCCTAAGGTTCCTTAGTACTTAAACTCCTTCTTTCTGGTACCTTTTTGTTGAAGTTCTTGATTTTTGTTTTAACAAAGCTGGTGTTAGCAGTTACCACATAAAGAGCAATTTTCAAAACAAATGACAGATTATTCAGTGAAAATTATATAAATGTATTAGATTTGTGCTGGAATTTACACTGATCAAGAGTTCAACTTATGCCAAGATGAGATAAGGGGCTATAAGCATCAGTTAAAAATGTTGACCTCAATGTAATCTAGACATATTGCTTTATTCGTAGACAATCATTTGTATCAAGAAAAATAAATGGGGGCAGCTAGGTGGTGCAGTGGATAAAGTACCGGTCCTGGATTCAAGAGGACCTGAGTTCAAATCAGATCTCAGACACTTGACACTTCCTAGCTGTGTGACTCTGGGCAAATCACTTAACCCTCATTGCCCCGCCAAAAAGAAAAGAAAAGAAAAAAAAGTGAGAAAGTTTTTTAAGGGTAATCAACTACATTTTTCTTTTTTAAAAAAAATCCAATGTTAATTACAAAGACATCTCTTTGGGAAACTGTGATGATTCTGGGTAGAGCAAAGAACTTCTATATTCTTGATGACTACACTGGCTATTTTGTGTTCAAGTTTTGTGAGGGGAGGTTAAGGTAAAAGGAGACATTAACATCACTAAAAAAACCGGAAAAGATGAAGTTCATTTTTCTTTTCTTTTCTTTTTTTTTTTGGTGAGGCAATTGGGGTTAAATGACTTGCCCAGGGTCACACAGCCAGTAAATGTCAAGTGTCTGAGACCGGATTTGAACTCAGGTTCTTCTAAATTCAAGGCTGGTGCTCTATCCACTGCGCCACCTAGCTGCCCCATGAAGTTTATTTTCTAATAAAAATTTCCCTCTGAAACTTCCACGTTTGATGGATTCTTTTTTTAAACTGAGTACTTTAAATAAGTCAGTGTGAGGGCCCCAAGATGTTCTGATGCCTATTCTAATACTGAAATGTGTTTATATGGAGCTGCTTCCTCCCAAGCTTGTTAATGGTCTCTGACAGAGTGATGGTAAAGGAACTTAGGATCCCTCAAAGCTCAGATCAACAAGTAAGGAAATGTGTGACCCTGGGCAAGTCACTTAAACTTCACCACACCAAAAAAAAAAAAAAAAAATGTATTGGGGGCAGCTAGGTGGCACAATGATAAAGCACCAGCCCTGGATTTAGGAGGATCTGAGTTCAAACCCAGCCTCAAACACTTGATACTTACTATCTGTGTGACCCTGGGCAAGTCACTTAACCCTCATTGCCCCCTCCCCCCAAAGGTCCTTACTTCCCTGCTCAAGGGGCAACCACAAGGTCCTGAAGCCCAGTGGACCACTCTTGGCTTTGGATTGGGGCTTTAAAGAACTGTGACCTTTGCGGGGAAGTGGCAGATCAGCATCTCAGGGAAAAGGACCGCCACACCCTCAGCCCCTAGAAATAAATGGGAAAGAGAGGAGATAGCCCCCTCTACACTTAACATGGAAATTTCAATCAGCCACAGGCAGAAGTTCCTGGCACCTCCTACCTCTGGGTCCTTGGAAGGGCTAAAGCTCTGAGATACAACTTCTGTTCCATTCAAAGCTAAAATTCTCTCTCACTCAGTGATTTCACTAAGAATGGAGAATCCAGGGGCTCTTGTTGCCTCCTTTATCTTTGCATTTGATGCTCATGAGCTACAAGGCTGTACACAATTCTTTGAATTTCTTCAAGCCTCAGTTTCCACATCTGTAAAAAAGTGTACCATCTACCTCACAAGGTTAGTGTGAATAAATCTTTGAAAATATTAAAAGTATCATATAAATGGGAGCTATTCTCATCAAGAAGCAGTGCTTTGAACACTAATGCACTGTTGGTGGAGTTGTGAACTGATCCAAAAAACATTCTAGAGAGCAATTTGGATTATGTCCAAAGGACTATGGGGCTGTGCATACCCTTTGATACCACTACTAGGTCTGTATCCCAAAGAGATCATAAAAAAAGGGGAAAGGACCCACATGGACAAAAATATTTCTAGCAGCTCTCTTTGTGGTGGCAAAGAATTGGAAATGAAGGGGATGCTCATCAACTGGGGAATGGCTGAACAAGTTGTGGTACATGAATGTAATGGAATACTATTGTGCTATAAGAAATGATCAGCAGGCAGATTTCAGAGAAACCTGGAAAGACTTAAGTGGGCTGATGCTGAGTGAAGTGAGCAGAGCCAGGAGAACATTGTACACAGTAACAGCAACACTGTTTGATGATCAACTGTGAAAGACTTAGCTCTTCTCAGCAATACAATGATTCAAGACAATTCCAAAGGACTCATGGTGGAAAATGCTCTCCACATCCAGCAAAAAGAACTAGGGCTTCTGAATGCAGACTGAACCAGACTATTACTATTTTTTTTTTAAGTTTTTCCTTTTTGTTCTGATTCTTCTTTCACAATATGACTAATGCAGAAATATGTTTAATGTGACTGTGCATTTAAACGCTATATCAGATTGCTTTCTGTCTTGGGGAGAGGGGAGGGAAAGGAGAGAGGGAGACAAATGTGGAACTAAAAAATCTTATGAAAACAAATGTCGAAGACTATCTTTACATGTAAAGGGAAAAAAATACCATTAAGATTAAAAAAAACACAACAAAGAAGCAGCAGTGCTTTAGCACTATTTTTTGTCTCCCCCAGGGCCTAACACAATGCTCTGAACATGGGGGTACGTTCTAAAATGTTTACTGAATTGAATTAAGATTGGAAGGCTCTATGTCAAAATGTTTGGGGTTTTTTTAAGTGACAAAGGAAAACAAAAGTCCAAGTGAGAAACATGTACTGACTTGTACCTTAGTTTGAATGTGTTTTAGAAATGTCTTTGTTGTGTTAACACCAGGGCAAGTTTAAAATGCTTGCCAATGTTGGGATGGTGCTTGACAACTCACCAGCTTCCTGGTTTAGGCCATCCCTAAGAAAAAGACAGAAGCCTCCCTCTTCCTCTCCCTATTCCCACTGCTGAGTCAAGTTCCACTTCAAGAATTTAAAAAAAAAAAATTAAACAGTTTCTGGAGAAAAAAAGAATTTATCTAATTGTCCTAATGTGGAAACTTGATGTGGGTCAGTATTTTAGAATAAGGAAATAAGAGAATTGTGTCTTGAATATATATAAATTCATCATAAAAGTAGAGGTACATTAATAAGTCTGAATTCATTTTCTAATAGGTTCTATTAATTAGTTATATTAGAAATTAATTTTGGCTATGTTTAACATGACTGTAATAAATGTATAACCTTTATCAAATTGCTTGCTGGCCTCGGGAGAGGGGAGGGAAGGGAGGGTGGGGGGAAAATTTGAAACTCAAAAAAGTATCTTTACATGTAATTGGAGAAAAAAAAATTAAAATAAAATAAAATTTAGAAATTAATTTTGCCATGAATATTTCCCAACCATGCTTAAATCCTGAAGCACCTATGGTAGAACATTAACCTTCACAAGAAATAGAAATGATATTTTTCCCCTAAAATAATATATAAATTTAATTTTTTTCTCTTAAACTAGTAAAACTGACAATCAAATAAAGGGTGGTCTCCTATTAAGACTCAATATAAGGGTACATTCCTAAGTACTGTTGGACAAATGGGTCTGGAGATGAACAAAGTGACATTCACTAGGTTCTTTTTAATAAATTAGTAGCTTTTTGTAAGACTTAAATTCATCTGGACTCTGTGATCTCTGGCTTCATTTCATCTTTTGACACCTGTTGCTATGGAAAATACTACAGAAGGGAAAAGTAAACAGAGCTTACAACTGGCGGCCTTTCTGTCCAGAAGCAGGTCTCCTGCGTCACCACCTACGAAATGGCATTTAAGCAGCTCGGGAGGAATAAGAAGTCAGAAGCACCCGTGAAGGACACAAAAGACGGCTTGGTTCTAATCGTCAAAAGAAAAGTAAAGTATCAACAGGTAAAGTAACCTTCTCAATCTTTTAGTTTGAACTCTGACCTTAACTAGGCTTTCTCCTCAAAACAGAGATTGAGTTCTGCTTTTGACCGAAAAGGCATTTTTATCATTTTAACAATGCGAGATAAAGTCAATCTGCTTCTTTATTTTTTTTTTTTAAGTGAGGCAATTGGGGCTAAGTGACTTGCTGAGGGTCACACAGATAGTAAGTGTTAAGTGTCTGAGGCCGGACTTGAACTCAGGTCCTCCTGACTCCAGGGCCGGTGCTCTATCCACTGCGCCACCTAGCTGCCCCTGCTTCTTTGTTTTAACCAAAGGCACAACAATCACATTTATTTATCTCTTCTTTTTGCTTGTGCCTGGATAATCAGTCTATTAAAGAATGTCAGGATAAGAATCAAAAGGCTTGGATTCTAGGTCCAACCTTTGCACCTAACAAGGGGCAGGATCTCCCCTGGGCTTTGGTAGCACCTAAAAAACCAGAGGAGGCTGCTGTAAAAAAAGGACCTGGCTCCCTCCTTCTCTCCTTCCTTCCTTCTGTCAACCTTGCTGTGTCCCTTGTCCTCATCCTCACCCCCCTCTTACTCCTCCCCTCCTGAAGTTTATTAAAAAAAGCAAAGTTTGCGGGCCCCTCCTAGCAATAACTGGGGACCGACTGAACAGGCAAAGACAAACAGGAGAGGATTAGGATCCTTGAGGCCTTCTTTGCCTCCTCTTTAAAAATAAGTGTTGGCATCCATTTGCATTATGTCGCAATAGGGAAGAAGATGGTGTCTATGGTGTGGCTGGTCAGCTTACTGCTTGCCCTTGGAGGGGCTCAGGAGCCCAGCAACGATATGACTACAACTACAACTCAAGCGCGTCCCGCGAACCCGACAACCACCTCTCACAAGGGCTTGACAACCGCCCTTCAGAAGGGCTCGGCTTCGCTTCACAGTCAAGTCCAAACCCAGGCAAACAGCAGTCCTGCCCTCAGGGAAATGGACCACCTTCCACTTCTTTTCTTCCTGGCGCCTTTCATGCTGCTTTGGGGGACAGTGAGATAAGCTTCCTGAATTTTGTGCAGTCATTACCATCTACTACAAAATGGGAAGGAAGCTCAGTGGGAAAGTGTTCATCTCTACTGCACCTCAATTACTGAAGAATTACAACCATTATGCTTTCATTAATGTCCTTTTATTATCTTGGGGGTTTCTGGGAGTTAAGTAACTTGGTAGTTTGCACACAGTATTTACCCAATAAATGTTTGGTGAATGGATGGGGAAAATCTCTCCCCCCCCCCCTTTCCTCATGGTTTTCCATTAAAAAACAATCACCAACCAGATGTTGATTCTCTTCAGGTTTATAAAACTGAGCCCAATCTCAAATGGGTACAATAGAAAGAAGGGCAGAAAAAGCAGAAGAAATTAGTGGTGTTACTTCATAACATTTGGAACCACATGCAGGTGTCTGTGTGTCTGTGACACGTACACACCTGTATTTATATCTTGATTACAGCAACCTCAGAAAGAAAAAACTCCCTAAAGGGAGCTCACTGGTCTAGGCAGAAATGCCATCCACAGCTACAAGGAAATTATGGTTTTTGCCCTTGATTTCATGGCATTTTAGAGTTTACAAAACACTTTGCTCTCATTATCTCACGTGACCCTCATGCAGAAAGCCTGTGGGATGGGCACTTATAAAGGGCCAGCGCCATTTTGCAAATGGGAAAATGGCGTCAGGGAGCCTAAGTGATTTGCTTGTGGTGACTGAGCCAATGGTGGAGGGAGGGTTCCAAGGCAGACCACTCCCCACAAAGACCTTCGGATCTGCTATGGATGGGGCCATGGCTGGTACAGCTAGCTCCCTTGTGCCTATCTCTAATAGCAGATGGCTTGTTTTTGCAAAACCAGAACAGAAAACAAACATTAGGAGCCACAGATTCCCTACAAGCAGCACTGCTAGCTTTTCCCTGGATAACTGAAAGCTAAGTTCTATTACACCAATGTGTCTGTAATGGTTAATAGAACTGGATATGGAGTCAAATGAACAGTCACACCTGACCATTTCATGACCAGTGTCCTCAGGAGTAAATAAGGAGGGTTATTCATTCAAGAAAGTGCAAGGCACTGTGCTAAACACTGGGCATGCAAAAAGTGCTGCACACAGGCTGCCCTAAGGATGCCCATGTTCTCTTGTGGTGAATCCTATAACCCTGTGCTTGTGTAAAGCAGAGATCCTATCCCCACGTCTGAGGTGGTGCAGTAGATAGCTCACCAGGCCTGGAGTCAGGAAGACCTGAGTTCAAATCCAGCCTCAGTCACTTCCTAGCTGTGTGACCCTGGGCAAGTCAGTTAACCCTGTTTGCCTCAGTTTCCTTCTCTGTAAAATGAGCTGGAGAAGGAAACAGCAAACCCCTCCAGCATCTTTGCCAAGAAAACCCCAAGTGGGGCCATGGAGAGTTGGACACAACTAAAATGGCTAAACAAACAACAGCAGAGCCTGACACCTCCCTCTGGCACTGATGCTTTGTTAACCCCCTTCTATATTACATTAACTCTATCCACTTCAACAGCACTCGCTCAAATGGCTTTGTACCAACATATAAACCTTCCCCCTTTGGGGGAGAATAAGTCCGTTTAATGAAATTTCAATCATTACCTAACTCTCGAAAAACACAAGATACAATGACAAAATATTCCAAAGTGAAGGCTGCGAAATGGGAATGACCAAGTATGGCTGGAAAAAAAAGGATAGGAGAAGATGCCCCATCTCCACGCCCACCCTGCCGCCACCTGACTCCTCTGCATAGGTGGGAGGTCCACAGGTACAGAACACTGCACGTGTGCTCAGACTCCCTCCGATGAATTGGTTGTGCCGTTTCTCTTCCCCCTCCTCTTCCTATTTTTCTTTCTTTCTTTCTTTGTTTAAATACTTACCATCTGCAGTAGCTCTTTGGTGGGGAGGGGAAGGAATGCTGGTAGAAAGGCTGGTGATGTCGACAAGATGTTGCTTTAACAAAATCCAAGTTAAATTCTGTCTTTCTGTCTCACAGACTCCCCTGTGTGAGACCTCTGTGCTAACTGTGATCAGGCTTGGGAAGCTCTCAGTTTCCTCAGTTAAAAATGAGCAATTTGGACCATGACCCCTTTGAAGGGCCTTTCAGCTCTAAATCTGTGACAATCCTCCCCTGCCCCCACCCAGGAATGATGAGCAAGAAAGGACTTGAGGAAGTGCAGACGGCAGGAAGAGGCCTGGCGAAGAGTAGTTGGAATCGGGATTGACAAAGGTGCCCCATGGTGAGATGACCAGTGCTTTCTTTAAGCAGAGCCTAGATGGCCACACTGTCCTCTCCTTCAAAGAGAAGCCGCACATTGCTTCTTCCTTCCCAGAGCACATCGGATGCCTTTTCCATGGGATGGAGCAACCCTCATTGATACATAGACAGCTTCACATGACAGGAGCAGAGTTTCGACTCCGAGGACCCCAAAGCAGGAGAGTCCACTAAAGGGCACTTAGGGGTTGCAAAAGCAGCCTTCTGTGAGAAAATAATTATTAATCATGGGGTTTTTTTTGGGCCCTCCCATCAAAAGTATAGCTCAGAAACTGGCCCAAAGGTACAATGGGATAGATACCCTGGAGTCTATGCCAGTAAAACCACAGCTATTTGAATGTGCCTTTGCCCGGGGGTGGGGGGAAGGAGGGGTCTGTCTTCACACTAGACCCTGATATCATCCTAGTAGAGCTCATTTTAATATGGACCACCCTCAAGTCATGTCAATCAATGGAACTGAATGCTGCTAATCAATTAAGCTTTGATCGGTGTGTAGCAACACGATACAAATCAAAAGGAGACAAGGCTCCAGGCCAACGCCACCTGGGAGCTCACTTTTAGTCTGGACCTGCGGTCAGTTGGTGATCACTCTCCTCATTAGGTGATGGAGGGCGGGGGGAGAGAGGAGTTTGCATTGGGTTAACTATCATGCGGTCAGTGCTCTTTTCGTATTTAATACACTTTAAGAATAAATGCTTACTGCCAAAATGGGTCCAATAGCCATTAATTTATAAGTAGCGATATTTTAGAAACCCCAGCCTAGTTCCCCCATAATTTAGCTAGAAACATCTGGTCCCACAATAATAATTTGATAAACACTAAAGACCATGTCCACAGGCCACATGGTCCAAGTGTCCCCATGATCTATGCCACCCATTCAGCTCACCTTGGGCAGGCCCAGGTCACTGAAGGAATAGCAGGGAAAGGCTGTTCTCTACAAGGAGGGCAATCTGATTCAGGGCCTGAAAAGTCTAACACTGAAGTACCAGCCCAACCCATCAGGTGGTCATCTTGGCAAGTCCTGATCCAAGGAAATAAAAAGGAGAGAACCGAGAGGAAGTCACAAGACACCTGGCAGATCCTTTGAGAAGATGTAGGCCATGGATGGGGGCAGGAAACCCTGAGAAAGAGGGGAAGTAACAGCTCCTCTTTGAGGTTTATTGATTCCCATGTTTTAGTTCCTGGCCATAGAGGAGTCTGCTTGATGTTAAGAAAAAATTCCTCACCATTGGAGCCATTTAAAACCAGCCAGCCTGCTTTGGCCTACAGGAGGCAGCCCCCACCACGAGGCTCTAAGCCAAGGTTGAATGAACGCTGGTAAAATGGTGTAGAGCCAAGGTTCTTCACCTGTCATCCACAGACCCTTAAACATGCCCTCCCTGGTCAAGAGCCCAGGGGGTTCATGAATTTGGATGGGGAGAGAAAAATCTCTTCCTGATAATGCGCCATTTCCTTCAATGACTTAAGAGCGCCATTGTGAGGGCTGCTGCCAGAGGGGCCTGGCATATGAAAAGGTGCGGAAGCTCCTTCTTAGAGGGCTTCGAGGGCAGCTACAGCTCATGCCAGCCTGCCTCTGACGTCCCTTCCAAAGCAGAGGTCGTGAAAAGCCTAGAAATGTCACGGCAAATGCCCACTGCCCTTGTCCACTCTTCTCCCCAACCCGGAAGGACCACTAAGGTGCCTACTGACATGCTGTGTGAGGGAGATGCTTCTGAGAAGGGAAGCCTTTATAGCCTTGGCCTCCAGACTTGCATGACCCACCAATGAGGCAGGGAAAGATGGGCTTTGTCACCCTCTCCAGCTCTCACATTCAAGCACATGACATCCCAGCCTCCTGCTGCACAATCTGACAGAGGACAATGGCTCTGACAGCAAGTGGGCAGGAGGGCACGAGAGGGATCGGCTCACGGGCTTTCCAAAGGGTAGGGGAAGCAACCTGGACAAACTTCACCCCTTGAGTGGCTGTGATTTGTTCAATAGCCAGAGATGGCAGGTCACTTTCCCCCTAGTTTCATCTGACATCTCTTCACAAGAACCTAGAATAACTGTGCACCCCACAGAGGTTTCTCAGATGCTCTTAGCTGTTCCTTCTCTCACGCGCGCTCGCGCTCTCTCTCTCTCTCGCTCTCTCCTCAAACATTCTGGCCACAATGGGTCTGTCCTTCTCCCCCCCCCCCCCCCCCCCCCCCCCCCCCCCCCCCCGCCCAGGAGTTCAAGATATGTCTTTTATATTGAAAGATCTTTGGAGGGCAGGGCTGCTGTCACTGTGTCCATCCCTGAGGTTCCCAGCAGAGGGCCTCACACATCCAGTAAGCATGGAACAAATGGCATGTTGGGGGGAAGAGGGCAAGTGAGTAATGATCTGGCATCACAAGGGCAGTAAGCAATGCCACATTGGTCTGAGTGAGGCAGGATGAGGCCAAAGAATTCAAACACTGTCACTGGGAAGAAGCAGCTTGGTCATCATCAGACAGTGGTGAATTTCCAACAAACCCAAGACAAAGTCCAGAGCCAAAGAGAAACGTCGGTGGGGATGACTCTCTCTGATCATCTACTAAGCTAAGTGTGGTCTTATCCTAAGCTATTCACATAGGCAGCTAGTGCCATGTCCTCAACAACTCCTGACAAAAGCCATTTCTAATGCCACGTACGCTGAGAGTCTATCTCTAGCTATTGGCAAGTAATTTTACTTTTAATTAAAACCATGGAAAAAGAAACAAAACTGTAGTGGCCTTACCTTCGTGTGACATAATAAAAGACAGGATTTCCGGCCTTGGAAGTGCCTGCTTGATAGAAGATATTTAATGTTTTCAAAGCCTTGAACTCCTCTTTTTCATGTACCTGGTGCCTGAAAATAGGAAGAACAGCTGAGATCATTAATAAGCCAGGCTGGGAGACTCCAGGGCCCTACTTTTCTTTTTTTGGTGAGGCAACTGGGGTTAAGTGACTTGCCTAGGGTCACACAGCTAGCAAGTATCAAGTGTCTGAGGCCAGATTTGAACACAGGTACTCCTGAATCCAGGGCTAGTGCTCTATCAGCTGCACCACCTAGCTGCCCCAGGGCCCTACTTTTCAATCCATTCTTTACCTATGCAGATCTCAGCAGCCAGAAGAAGGAATCTTGATGGGAATGCCAGAGAAGGCCTTCCTGGCCACTTGGTAGAGAAGTTAGTGAGTGCAAATGAGATGACAGGGCATTATGAGCAAACTGAGGAAGAAGGTTTGGAATGGACCTGAGCATCTTTGGGGACAGGAAATAGGTCATATCAAAAGGAGGATGGGGAATTCACCCAGGGTCACCCAGCTAGTAAGTGTCAAGTATCTGAGGCCAGATTTGAACTCAGTTCCTCCTGAATCCAGGGCCGGTGCTTTATCCACTGTGCCACCTCACTGCCCCCCCCCCCCCCCAGATAGAGTGAATTTAACAGAAAAATCCGTTGGGGTCAAAAGTTTTTTTTTTTAAAGTTGTCCTGGAGATCCCTGGGTATGCCAGTCTTTGGACTGGATGTCAAATTCTCAAGTCCATCCTCTGTTTCAGAAAGACAGTCCCCAGAACTCTGCCAGTATGAATACATACATCTCAGATTAAAAGATAGGCTCTCATGGGTAGAATCATATTTGATCAATGGAAATAATTCTTGATGCACCAAGCTTGAGGGATGTTTTTGTTCCTGGTTTAATGCCTTTAAAAAATTGTTTTCAGGGGCAGCTAGGTGGTGCAGTGGATAAAGCACTGGCCCTGGAGTCAGGAGGACCTGAGTTCAAAAGTGGCCTCAGACATTTGACACTTACTAGCTGTGTGACCTTGGGCAAGTCACTTAACCCTCATTGCCCTGCAAAAAAAAAAAAAAAAAAAGAAATAATAATAAAATAAAAAAATAAAAAATTGTTTTCAATACTGCAGAAATACCGAATGCAGCATGTTGGTTGACCATTTCTGAAGTAGAGATGTCAGCTTAAGAGGATTCAGCAAGGCCCAATATTCCAAAGCCTTCCTCTGGAGGACCTGTGTGACAGCTCAAACACCCTCAGGAGGCCCAGGTTCACCAGCCAGGCCCCACAGAAGAGTCGTGTAAAAGGAAGCTAGACAAAGGTTCCATGGAACTTTTCTGACCCCAGAGGCCTTTCTGGGCCGGAAGGACCTGCCAGAGCTTAGGCTTTGCCAGCAGTCTGTTGGAAATACAAGGTGCCCCATGGAACTAAGAAGGCCTGGAGCAGGAAATCCCTCGAAAGGCATCATGGAGGACATCGATCCTGGGAATGCAGGTCCGCCAGCTGTGTTTCAAGAACAAGGCCCAATGGTTTTGGGTACTTTATATACTGAAAAATCAAAAGGAAGTTCTCTGATTCACTCCAGAGATTCTCTGTAGACTTTAGGGAAAAATAATGGCAAAAACGAACCAGAAAGAAAAATCCACATGGCCATCCTGTGGCACGGATAAGGGGAGAGAGAAGGCCCTCAAGCTACTGAAACCCCAGATCCACCGGAAACTGAGGGGGTGCCCATCAACTGGGGAGCGGCTAAACAAACTGTGATCTCTGAATGCAGTGGAAGCCTCGTGGGCTGTAAGAAATGATGACGTGTGTGAACGAAGGCAGAGGGAAAGGGAGCAGAACCAAAATCAGGCCACCGCTGTTAACACAGGGACCAACCAAAACTCCCAGGATGGAGGATGAAGCCTGTGGCCACTTCCCACCTAACAGAGATGGGATACACTAGGATGTAGACTGAAACACAGCTTATTTAGACACGGGTGGGGATTTGTTTTGTTTGAAGATATCTGTTATAACTTTTTTCTCTCCGATATTGGGGTAAGAGGGAAACAAAATTTATTTTTAATTATTTTTTTAAATAAAAGAATAAAAGAATTCACACATTCTCCAAAGCAGCAACTTAAAATAATGACTCATGATGGAATCGGGGACTCTGAAAATAGGCACCTGGTATTAGAAGAAGATAAAGAACGAGGAAGCCTTTCAAAAACCAAGACATTTCTGAGATAGCTTGGACATGCAGATATGCAGCCCAATGAGAGAGGGGAAAGGTATTACACATCTTAACCCCTTACCTCGTCATAAACTCCTCAAACTTAGAACTGGTAAGATTCAGGCTGGACCAGTGTGTGTCGGCCACAGGCTTGTGCTCTGGGGGGCCCAGGTAGGCAAGGAGTGTGGCCATCTTATCGAAAGGTCGCCTTCCAACAGCTTTGTGATCTCTAGAAAGAAGAAGTGACTTAGAGAAAGCTCTACCAGAGAGAGCTCAAGACTTCCCAGTATACCCCCCGCCCCATAACTGTTTGGACACTCTGCCAACGCAGAAAGAACTGGGGAGGAATGCTCCTACAGTCACTAGCATATACTGGCGTCTCCAATCTTTCCGCTGGGCTCTGGTGAACGTGAGCCCAAGAATGATGAAAAAACTGTTGTCAGCACCTCATTATGTGATACAAAGTTTGGATAGAGAGCAACAGATGGTTCAGGGCCTCACCAATTTTTAAAATAGGGGAACACACATACGAGAATTTTAGTTTAGGTGATTTATCCATTTGGAGCTTGTGGGGTGTGGATTAAGATGTTGGTTTAAACTTTATTCCTACCATATTGCTTTCTAGTTTGGGCCTCACAAAATAACCATGTGACTGCACTGAATTACTCCTGGGCCTTGTGATGTTTTAAATCTAACTGTGATGTCTAAAAAATCTAATGAATGGTCACCTTAAATTAGAAGCTTTAGCACCAGTCTTTGGGCATTAAGCATTTATTAAAGCATACCAGGTATTAGAAAAAAGAGAACATGTGGCGTTAAGAAAAGGCCTATCCAGCCTAGAGTTCCAGCCTGGTCTGGTTCTTCCTCAAGGCCTCCGCCAGGAGCCTGCTTCAACCACCAACTGCTCCTCAAACTGAGTGTGGAAGCTTTTTATAGGTCTGGAGCAGAGGCGGTCCTTACACACTGCTTCAAGCTGATTGGTTGGCATCATCCAAATCCACTGTTCACTGGACTGGAAGGTGGTCTCCAGTTGAGTTCAAAGTCCTTAGCTTCTGAGAACAATACTTTCTTAAGGGCTGGCCAGGTGTGGTTACACTCTAATTAACTTGAAGGAGGCTAATCAGCAAAGCCAATCACTCTCACTTAATTCAACCAGTTTAGATTAATCTCCAGGTGGGCCTTTGAGTATCTGCCAAATCCCATTATTTTCTCATAGCCTGATTTACCTAACCTGGTCCAATTATTTTTTAAACAAGTATCCCAAAAATGTTGGTGACTGCTATTTTATAGTACAGTCAGACCTAGTGAGGGAGAGCCACCTCCATAATTCTCCTTGAAATTATGATCTGAATCATGAATCTGCAGCAGGGGGTTCATCCCTTTTTCTGTTGGCAGCAGACTGAGGAAGTCCACAGACCCCTTCTGACAATGATTCTACAGGTATACAACAAGGAAACCTATGATAGTGAGTTTTCCAAAAACTAAAACAAACCTGTCCCCGGGGCATTCTGTGACTAGTTCTAGAAAGCACCCTTTACTTTAGTGGCTTTATTGGCATAACAATAAATAGGCAAAATAAGTGAGGTAACACCATTGCTTTTTAATTTTTTTTTTTTTACAAACAATAAATACCGAAAAATGGGAAAATGACAGAAGCAGCTACTTGAGTCCCAAGAGAAAAATGGTCAGTACAGATTGGGAGGTTACGGACAATTTCCTGGAGAAAATGGAAGCTCTGAATCGAGTTTCAAAGCAGTATCTATCAAATGAAAAGGCCACATCCATATTACACTTCTCACTGTTCCAAGGGATTTTTAGGGGTAAGCTTCACTCGCCATTTTTCAGGGCCATGTGATAACAGACACACAACCCTGTGCACAGCTAATTTTACAAAGTGTCAAGAGGATTTCTTATTCCTAATCCACTGCGGACCCTACCTCAGGACCCATTTCTAGCTGGTAAAACACCTTAATGCTTTCCTGTGCCCTGTTATTTTCTCCCACATAAAAGCTCCCAGTTGTTGACGAAGAGCCCAGTATCATTTCAGTCACTTTCTATTCATCAGATAAACATTCCGTTTCTTATGAAGCTGATAAATCCATTTAAATTTAAAAACAGCAATGCAATTAACCAGCTTTTGAAGATGCTATTAGAGAGTCTAAGGAAGGATGACAGGAAAAACCCCACAAACAACCACAAATAAGCATGGAAAGATTATAGGATCACAATGTGCTTATTCTAAATCTAAACTGTTAGCAATACTTTAAGCTTTTAAAATCTCAATAAGAATAACTCACATTAACATAGAACTTTAAGCTTTGCAAAGAACTTCACTTATATTACTTCATTTGATCTTCAAGACAAACCTGGGAGGTATGTACTATTATTCCCATTTATCAGATGGGGAAACTGAGTTCTGGGAGAAGGCGAGTGACTTGCTTAAGGTCACACAACTAGTGAATGTCTGAGGACAGTACAAATTCAGGTCGCAGCCATTCTGAGTGTAACAACCTATCCACAACCCTAAGCTGCTTGCTACATTAAAGCTAAGACTGGGTCTCTCTAGACATGACTCATCGAGGAGAAAAGAACATGTGGTTAAGTTTGGGGATTTCCTATCCTCAAATAAAGCAAAGTCAGGCAGCTGAGACCTGGAGAGACCAAGCCAGCAGCCCCATGATGGTGCCTGCGTCAACGCTCTCATGTTGGGAGAGGGAAGGGAACAGAAGACAGGGAGGATCTTGTCCTCTACAGGGCAGCTCCAAGGTGTTTCTTGTGGATATTTTACAGGGAGTCTGGTGGGAGGAGCTGTGAGGGGTTGGAGGCACAGGCAACTTTAACAGGACTCAGCAAGTGCTCAGTGAGTGACTGGTGACTAGGGGGAGAACATCACCACCAAGACCACTCCCTCCAGGCTTCTCTGGGTCATAGATTGGGGGATCATGACAAAGAGCACATGTGCAAGACCGGCTGGACTCATCTTCTACCAAATGTCATCTAGTTTCCAAACAAAATAACTTTTGCATCTAAGGGATATTAACATTCTTTCCAAGTCATAGTTCATAACCAAACAAAATATGGACTTTGACACACTGCTCACAACGAGGTAAACACAGCTCTGGATTGCAGAGGGAAAGGCCTCATTAGGACAATGATTTAGATCATCTACCTGTTGCTTGAAAGGTATTGGCCAATTTTCTCTTGGTTGTTCCAGAGCAGACGGTGCAAAGCCAGGACATTGCCATCGCTGATGAAGGAAAGGCTGTGGTTTATGGCATCACTTACAGGGGAATCAGATGCAATATCAAGGAAAAATCTGCCAAAATACAAATATTGGTAAGATTTTTAAAATCCAGCAAACAAATGTTCATTACACACTTGCATTAAATTTCGATTATACTATGCTCACCAACTAAAGAGAGCTATGGCATCATACCATAAAGCACTACACTGAGTGGGGAAGGAGGGAGAGAGAGAGAGAGAGAAGGCTACAGTTCCAATTCCTTATTATCAGGCTCCCAGCTTCACAAATGTACCTTTCAAAAGCCAATGGTCAGGGGCAGCTAGGTGGTGCAGCGGATAAAGCACTAGCCCTGGAGTCCGGAGGACCTGAGTTCAAATCCAGCCTCAGACACTTAACACTTACTAGCTGTGTGACCCTGGGCAAGTCACTTAACCCCAACTGCCTCACCAAAAACAAAACAAACAAACAAGAAAAAAAAGCCAATGGTCAGAGTAAGCAGAGGAGACATTTTGGTTCATAATAAGACTTTAGCATAGGTAAGTATCTTCACCAAAAGGAGAAGTGAGCTACATAATTTTGGGTCTTTAAAAAAGGCCAACTCATCAACTGGGGAATGGTTGAGCAAGTTGTGGTCTATGACTGTGATAGAAAGCTATTGGCTATAAGAAATGAAGAGTAGGACGGTTTCAGAAAAACCTGGGAAGACCTACATGAACTGATGCAAAGTGAAGTGAGCAGAACCAGGAGAACACTGTACACAGTAAAAGAAATGTTGTAACATGATCAATTTTGAATAGTTAATTGGATCAAAATAATGATCCAAGACAATTTCAAAGGACCAATGATGAAAAATGACATCTACCTCCAGAGAGAGAACTGATAAATTGGAATGTAGATTGAAGCATACTTAAAAAGTATTTTTTAAAAATATCTTTTGCGTGACCTCATATGTAAAATTTATACAAAATTGCATGTCTTCTCTCTCTCTCTCTTTTTTTTGGTGGGTTAATGAGGGCTAAGTGACTTGCCCAGGGTCACATAGCTAGTAAGTGTCAAGTATCTGAGGCCGGATTTGAACTCAGGTCCTCCTGAATCCAGAGCCAGTACTTTATGCATTGTGCCACCTAGCTGCCCCAGTGTCTTCTCAAGAAGGAAGGAGGGGTGAGAGGGAGGGATGAAATCTGGAATTCAAATTTTTTCAAAATTAATGTTAAGATTATTTTTTACACGTAATTGGAAAACAAACAAATAAATAAAAATATATTGGGAGAAAAAAGGCCCAATGTTTGTCCCCCCCCCCCAACCTCCAAAGTGTAATTAGTAAATTACAAATGTCAATATTCAGTTCAGATTTTCAGTGTCCTAACATGGAATGCATTGTAAAATAATAAAGACTGATTCCATCCCTGCCTTCCTCACAATGAAGAACAAAATAGCTGTGCATCTGCAGCCCCCCAAACTACCCCCCCACACACACACACACAGAAGAAGAATGCAAAGTCTAGGCAAGAGCTCCTCTCAGGACAGGTATGAGACCCTAGAGGTAAACAAGGGAGATGGTGGTTTGGGCTAGGGCTATGATTTCAGTGGTCCAGGTGTCTCCCAGAAGGACATTTCCTCTGTGAATGCAGCCCAGCCCCTCTTCTCCAACTGAGGGTCTTGGAGAGGGACCTGGGTCACCAAGAGGTCAAGGGACTTGCCCAGAGTCACACAACCAGGGTGTGTCAGAGATGGGATTCAAACCCAAGTCCCCCTGACTGGGAACCTTCGCCCTATGCACTGTACCATGCTTTCTCATCTCAAAAGAGGGAGGGAGGAAGGAATGAATGACTGAATGTAAACATGCACACAAATGTGGCGAAATTTCCCTAAGAGCACAGAGGAGGACACAGACAATTAGAAAGCGGCTCAGCTGCTTACCTCCGAGCTACATCGAAGTTGCTTTTCACAAAATCGTTAAAAGGCCTCATATACTCTTCTTTTGTGAAGAGGACGTGATTGGCGATGCTCTGAAGGATCTAAACAAAAAGAGTTCACCAGACAATGCAGACCACTTCAAAACTATGCATTTCCTTTAACAAGATTTCTCATTAAATTTATTTCTTTTTCATAGGATCAGAGATTTTGGTTGATTTCTTCTAACTCATTAGATGTTCTAGGTCTACAGAATGTTTTCTTCACATGGGTGACTGTCAGATAGCACGGTGTGTATAACACAAGCCTCTTTCGAGGTAAAATCCCCGTTAAGTCTACCTGTGTTTTCATTCACTAGTTGCCCACTCGAATCATCAGACAAAAAGCATTTTGTGCAGAGCAAAGTGCTTAAGACAGGGTTTCACAATGACAAGCCCCCTTAGATGTCAGGCTATAAAAGGGCTGTCATACATGATCAAATATGTGATAAATGGAAGGAAAACAATAGAAATCTAAATAATAAGTTTTCAATATTCACAAGACAATCCTGAAAATAAAAACCTCACAGACTAGTGAGGGAGCTAAGAAAAGGTTTTCCCATTGGACAGGTTGACAAAATTAAGACCGCCTAACATCAACGTAATTCATCACCTTTGACATCAGCTTCAATCCCCTTTCAATTCTAGGGAGCGGCTTTCTCTCTAAAATCCCTGCCTCGTAGGGAGAGACAACGGCAGGGTTGATGAATCTCAGGAACATGGCACTCCCCACGGCGCCAATGCTGTTCTGAGGGAATCTCTGGCTAACAACCTAAAACCAAAGAAGTCAGAGTGATTAGTGCACGGCTTAACTTCCGGGAAGATGAAGGGGCTCAAGGGAACCACCACTCCCCAGGCTCTCATCCCTCCAAATGCCTATTCACACAACCAGCCTGTGAAATCCTTTCCAGGACAGGAAGCAGCATTCACATTCAGGTCTTGACTTGCACAAATAAGATGGGGGGGGGGGGGGGGGGGGGGGGCGCGAAAACATCACTGACATGAATTAAGCAGAAGAGTCCTGAAAAGGGATCTTAATTTCAAAGCCATCAAGCATGCAATTTCACTGCAAGTGGGATAGAGCCCCTCTAAGCTGGATCATAAAGGAAATCAAATAATACAGACAACCTGTGGAATGCAGAAGCCAGATTCTCAACTTCATGCTCCTGAAGTAAGTCCTGGCTATGTCATTAAGCATTCTCAAGTAGCCTATGGCCCCTCTTTCCAGCTCACTATCTTTAGTCATTGGCTCACCTTGCATAAAGTCAAGAGGCAACTGTACTGTGTGAAGCCAGGTCCTTCTCTTACCTAGAACGCTTTACAACACCAGGGTGGGAGGGGTGGGGGCGTAGGGGTGTTTTTATTTAAACCAGGGAGGGGGAATTCTTGGGGACCTAAAAGAAAAAAGGCCCCACCAACGGGGAAAAGAAGGCAAATAGCTAGCTTACTTTAGAGTGCCATACCTCATTTTAAAATGGATTTTTTTTCCCCTATCTACTTCTCTTTAAACTTTATTCCCTCAAAATGCAATCTAGGAAAAGGAAAAACCTCTTAAATGGCCATCTTAAATAGTTACAAAACTATCTCTTGCTAAAAAGTTCCTTATCCAACGACATGTCAGGGAACACCTTCTGCGTGGTTTTGCTTCCCCTGATATGGCTCATCCTGTCTGTGGCGACTGTTCCCAGCTGGGCAGGGAGGCTGTTCTTCGGAGCAGAGGGCACAAAGGCAGCAGCCCTGGTACCAAGGGGCGAGGATGAGTTTCCACTTATATAGCAGAAGTGGATGAGAAAAGTGGCTTTGCTGGAGAGAATGATGTTGGACAAACGTGCTTTTAGTAAGAGACCTCTCTTGTATGTGGGAGAGTAAGGGCTGCTTTTCCCAGAGGCTTTGCATGGCGAGACCCCTACTCTTGTGCTCCTAAGACTCAGACTTGCTAGATTTCGGTTCAAAAGAGGGTTTTCTCCCATCGATGTTATACTTCAAACTAAATTCATTTAAAGCTTCAGTTGTGGAAAGTCAGCTCCCTGAGGACAAGAGTTGTCACACTATTCTAACTGTAGTGCCAGGGCAGAGCAGTCAGCAGGCATTTGGTAACTGTTTATTGATTGACTGGTTTCAACTTCCTTTCTGAATGATCTACTACCTGCCTGAGATATAATGAAAGAATTCCCTCGTTTGTTGTCACTGTTAATAAAATGAAGGCTTGTGAGAACAGAAGTAGCAGGCATGGCAAGGATTTTCTAATAAATTTCCAAAGCAGCTCAGCTTCCAATTCCTGGAACATGATAGAGGTATTCATTAGAGATTTCTCACCTAAACTTATGAGTAAAATTCTCCACTACTTCTCCATTTCTTGAATGAAAACTGAAAATGCACCCTTGCCATTCAGTCCCCAGCATCATTTCCTCCACTCAGTTCAAAAGCCACTAATAGTCTAACGGGAACAGCCATGCAGGCTATGAAGCCTGCTAAAATCTCAACTGGGAGATTGTTCTAGGATAGCATCATGCATCCATTCACTGAGAGTATCAGCAATTCATCTCTGAAACCAAGGAAATGGCAAGAATTCACACCACCAATAATTTCTTTGTATAAGAAATTCTATAAAAGAGCCCCTTTAGAAAAGCGTCATTTCTATCTCCTCTATCAACAGGAACGTGGCACAAATATTCAAGAAAAACAAAAGCAGTAGAATTTTTTTTTAAATGAAAGAAAACTTGAATCCACAGAAATTAAGCATAAAATTTCCTCTGCGTATACAAGCAACTTTTTGATTCCACATTAGCCAAAATCCAATAGTTCCTTTATTTCATATATGAATTATAACCATCAATTTAAACACAGTCAAAAAACAGCTCCAGGAATAGAACTACCAATACACATGAGTGCCTAGCCATGTAACGGCTGTACTCAGAGTTAATGTTCAAAAGAAACAATGCTCAAAATACATTTTCATCCCAATAAAGTATAACACTTCCAGGGTCCAGGGTCCAGGGTTGAGAACACCCTTCTTCCAGAGGCCTGAAGAGACCTCTTCCCCCCACTTCGTGTGCCTCTTTTCAAGTGGCAATTTCATTTAAGCAACCAAAAAGCTCCCAGACTATCACTTGGCATGCAGTGATGCCACCTTCTTGCCTTAATCTGCAATGTTCCTCTGACCCACCTTGGGGCTCCCCCTGGACGTTCCCACTTACTTTTGTTACGATTCCATGCTGCCCCATAGCACCTGTACTGGTGTAGAAAAGGCATTCCAACATTTCATGTTATCCACAAGCTTTTAAAATGTCATTCATAAAAGCACCTCAGGAATGGCAGGAATGTTTCAGAGAAGAGTTGAGCAAATTCAGTTAAAAGAAAAAAAAAACCCACAATAAAGATAGACAAGAGGGCTAAGAAACATGCTCTAGAGAGACGGGGGCTGGGGCAGGTTTTAATTGGGGTGCCTCTGTGGAGCAGAGGCGTCAGTCAGCACCATGCCAAGCAAAAGACTTAGGATACATCGGTAACTTCAGCATCACGGCAAGGCATAGGAAGTTAGACTCATTTGTGCTGAGGAATAAAGGCTGGAGTATTAGAAAGAAATGTTTCATTGAGATGGAGAGATGCAGCATGTTCTAATTGCTATTAGCAGGTTTCATTAGTATCGCAAAGCCAAGAAGAAACTCTTGAGTGGGGCATGCTTGATAATGTCGTCATTCTATGAACCACAGTTTTAGTCCTCAACATTTAAAAAGGAAGTTAATTCTATAGATAGCTACTATATCCTAAGGCATTTTATTTTTTAAACTAACTATGTAAAAGTTGTGGAATCATTTTCCACAAGTTCACGTGGGTTATAAGCAAGTTTATAGGACCCAGCCAGGACACCCAATATATATTAGTAACTTTTTCTTATTTTTAAATGTTTGTCACATTCATAACAAGACTCTAAAATGTGTATGTGGCCAGATTCAAACTCAGGAAGATGAGTTCCTGACTCCTGGCCTGGCACTCTATCCACTGTGCCACCTAACTGCTCCATAAAATGAAATATTTCTCTAGAAATGACTTGTTTTCCTTTAAAGAATAGGGCTGTCAAACTGTAATTTTAAAATTGATTTTTTAAAAAGTAAATAATACCTTTACAGAGTCAGGAAGACCTTAGTTCAAATGTGGACTCAGACACCAGCTGGGTGACCTTGGTCATTTAAACTGTCTCCCTTAGTTCCCTCATCTGTAAAATGTGGGTAATAATAGCACCTCCTTCCCACGGTGTTGTGAGGAACATATGAGGTTATAATTGTAAAGTGCTTAGTCTAGTGCCTGGCACATACTAAGTGCTATATAAACATTAGCTATTCTTATCATTATTGTTAATTTTGGCAAAATAAGCCAGAAACATTCTTTTGTGAACTGAATAGACAAAAGAAAAATGGGAAGAGGTTGGGGGTTCAATAAAACTGAGCAACAAATTGGGTAAGCATTTAGAAAGGGAAGCTTACCCTTCCCAATATATCCCTTACAACTAAGCTTCCATTTATTTTTTATTTATTTATTTATTTATTTATTTTTTGCAGAGCAGTTGGGGTTAAGTGACTTGCCCAGGGTCACACAGCTAGTGAATGGTAAGTGTCTGAGGCTAGATTTGAACTCAGGTCCTCCTGAATCCAGGGCCGATGCTCTATCCACTGTGCCACCTAGCTGCCCTAAGCTTCCATTTATAAGGGGGAAAAAAACCCACTCACACTAACTGCTGTAAACCAAGAAACAAAAATAAAAACAGATTGAGCATTTCCTAAGGCCTTGAAATTAAGTTTCTTTTGCATTCATTTACCATTAAAAAACGATGGTAAAATTGGACCAGGAATAGTGAATGTAAAGAAAAAACCCCAAATGCCTTTGAGTTAAATCAAACCAAAGGCATGCAAAGAATGTTGAAATATAACTTAATTCCAGGGTTAATTGAAATGAAAGCTCTTTGTGCCAGAATTAGTAGAATGATTTTAAGGTGAGAATTCATTAGGCTGAGGTGAAGATGTTCAAACAGCAAAGAGGTTTGGTTTTGCTTTGAAAGAAATGGCTAATAAAAAGGGCTCCAGACTTACTGATTTTTTGTTTTCCTTTTTTTCTTTTACGGTAGCTTTATTCAGTAGAGAGTGGCAAGTTGCCTACAGAACAGAGATGAGCACAAACAAGTCACAGCACCAACTACAAACAGCAACAAAAACAATGTTGACTTGTACAGAAAATTACACAATCAATGTAACACAAATGGAACGGAAAATGGGATATCAACTCAAGTTTGATGATAAAATCGAACCCTGGATTTCAATTTTACTATGTTTTTGTTTTTGTTTTTGTTTTCAGTTAAAGCCCTAAAGAGAAGGCAATGCAAATGTTGGGTTTAATCACTTCTACTATTTCTGGTTAGAATACAAGCATCCTTTGGTCAATGGGCCTCCATTCCCAAAGCCAATCACAGAACACGCTGGGTTTAGAGCTTGTTCTCCTTTCTGTGGCCAAAGTCAACACGGCTAGAAAACCTCTACTTTCCATTCAAAATGAGTGAACATCAAATCGTTGCAAGAAATCTTCAATTCAGGCATTCAGTTCTCCCAGAAAGCTTTGAAAAAGGCATTCCTGGGAAGCTACAGGTATTCAGAGAGACAGACACACCAAGAAGAAACAAAATGGCCCTCATTGGCTCTGACTTCTGTATCATAACCACCTTACAATCTAAGGCACCAAGGGCTTTGATCTCTACTCCCCACCACCTACACTGAGACTATAATGCAAAGAGACACAATGGGAGGGAGGGTGTGTGTGTGTGTGTGTGTGTGTGTGTTCGCTGACACACAGGCACACACACAGAACCCTGGTGTGACCATGCTGACCTTAATACAGTCTTAAAAAGCTTCTTCTTGCCAACCCAAGATCTAAAAAGAATTCTATGCCTGGGAAGCCTCAAAATATTCTGGGGACTGCCCAAGCAGCTCATTCATGAAGTGACAGGCATGTTCCTTAGGGAATAAACCAACTTGCTTTCCCTACCAGTCAAACAAGTTTAAAAAGGCACCAAGAACTCCAGTCAGAGCTAAAAGGAGCAAGGGAATAAAAGAAAATACCCAAAAAACCAAGCAAACAAGCAGTAGCAGCAGCAGCAGCAAGCAAGGAAAAGGATATTTAAAGAGGGCTCGAGTCTGAGCTCCCCACCAGCTGCTCATCCTGATGCCACACCCTGGGCCCTTAAAAGCTATGGCAAGGTCTGTGCTGTTGAAAAGGCTCAAGGGATAGTCCAGCAAAAGGTGGCATCTGTTTTTTCCAGTCTAGTCCAGTGTGCCGCCTCTTTAGACCCTCTGCATGGGCCGAAGGCGTCCTTAAAGACGTGAGACAGGAACAGGTTTTCACAAATAACAGACGACAGCAGGCACGGCCTTACAGCCAGAAAACTGACAAAAAGACAGACTGTGGGATCCCCTGGGCCTTTTAGTCTGAGGTTCAGAGGCCTCCCTCCAACTAGGTGTCCAGGTTAAAATCAGAGAAGCTCTCTCTAAGAGAGCAACAAGAGGGGCAGCTAGGTGGTGCAGTGGATAGAGCACCGGCCCTGGAGTCAGGAGTACCTGAGTTCAAATCCGGCCTCAGACATTTGACACTTACTAGCAATGTGACCCTGGGCAAGTCACTTAACCCCCAATTGCCTCACCAAAAAAAAAAAAAAGAGAGAGAGAGAGCAACAAGACAGAGAACTCAGTTCAACTCCCTCAAGTGAGGCATAAAACAGAGAGGCAGACACTTGCCATGAAGGAACAAGTGAGATGAGGGAGACCTGAGTTCAAATCCAGCCTCAGACACCTTTCTACCCTCAGGTTTCACTTGTGTAAACTGGGACTAAAAACACCTAGGGTTGTTTCTGGCAGCCCAATGAGATGCCACATTTAAAGCCCTTGGAAAATGTCCTAACTGGATGCTAGCTGCTGCAAGCCTGATGATTGCTACCACTGCCTAAGGCCTTTTGCCATGTGACCAAGGATGACCCAAGCAGAGAGGGGGAGATCTTCCAGCCACAAGCAGCCACACGGGACAAACCAGGTGGTCCAAGCAGGCCTGTGGTCAGGCTATGATACGGACAGCCTACTGAGCTGGTCCATCAGGACATGGATGTTGGAAAGACACTGCAGATGAATCGTGAATTGGGCCAAGAATGAAAGACGGAACAGAATGCTTGGGGTTGCATGTGGTATGCTGCCTACTCCTTTTCATGATTCCAAGCTTCTCTCTGAGAAAAGGTGTATCTTATTGTCACCAGGTTTTCTCCTGGTGAGGCTTTATGACTGCAAAGAATTAACTGCCACGTGCTCGAGAATGAAAGTTACCCCAAAGCAATAGGAAGATGTATGATGGATGCCAGAGTGTTCCAAGACCTTCCCAACAGAGAACACAGAGGAAAACCAGTGGGAAAGATGGCAAGAGGACATCCTACTGGAAAAGCAGGAGGGCCAGTTGTGAGTAAGAGGAGAACTGGCTGAGGGCTCAAGAGAGCCACTGACATCCAGCCAAGTCACAGAATCTAGAGGAGGGTCCACAGTGCACTGGGTGGAGCCGCCATGGACAATTTAGGGGAGGGCGGAGACTGGGAGATGAATAGTGACCCACACCTTTGGAGTCCAAGACTCCCACTGATGAGATCCCAGAGAGGCTAATGAAATCATGCACACTGACAGGGCGTGCTCTCTGGTTGGAAAAGCACGAGATGAATCATTCAGCAGGAGACCTCTAAATATCGATCTCTTTCCACTGCAGCTAAGGACTGTAATGTATGAATGTGATTCACCACCAATGCCCTGAACAGAAAGAAGAATTCTTTCCCCTGAGACAGGAAGGGCATCTTCACTTCCCTTTAAAATCCTGTGCACCTCAAAAGGAAGGTTTCTTTTGGAAAAGGCACCAAACCACAGTGCCTCAAGACCTGGCAATGGTCTTATGCCTGATCATGGACCCAATGCTTCAACTCAGCCCTTTCCTTGATGGGTGCCCTTCCTTTGGGTGCTAAACCAATGAGGCATCCCCCAAAGCAGTATAGATCAAAGAAGAGGATTCATTCCAGGACACAGAGGAAGAGACTAGGTGCAGAAAGGCTGAATCCAAGCAGAGAAGGTTTGTGAGCCGGGCCTCCTCATTCCTGTTCCAGGAGTCAGTTATCATCAGATCAGTTACAATTGGGTCACCCCAAAGGAAGCTCCCAAACTACCATTTGATGCAGCCCTTTCACGGCTGTCGACACAAAAAACCCAGAGTGGGACAAGTCAAGTCACGGCAGTCAAGTCCAGCCCAGGAGAAGATGCTGTCCTCTGTGGTTCGGCAGAACCAGCCTGACTCCCCAATGGCTTCCTTAGGATTTTTTTTTCTTTGCAAGTGCAGAGAATCCATCCTTAAGTAAAAAGCACTTATCTCAACGACTGCTTAATCTACTGGGTATATTTTGAGGAAATTCTTTTTACAGAGATGCCACATTTTAAAATAGCACGTGGAGGCCAAAACGCAAGCCCCACATGCTTTGAAGCCTGAAACAGCTGTTGGATTGGGGGAGTCTCACGCATGTAGCTAAGCAACTGAAGAGCAGCACCAAAGACCAGGGCTGGCGCCTTTCTCGGAGGAAGATGAGACAGGAGCACATGCACAAGAAGCACCAACCCCCACACGCCCCAAATATGCTAGAACCTGAGTACGTCCGGGGAAGGACAAAAGGTCTCTGGGGCCCTATTGGGATACCATTGATCCACTCCATGAGTAGTTTATAAACATGCCTCTGGCAAGGTCACTGAGGGCACAGAACCGACCCAAGCCAGGACCTCTCTTTACTGTCTGACCCTAGAAGGACCTGACAATGAGGGCTCATGGATCAAACTATTCTACAGAGAACAGGAAAAGGAAATAAGAGACTGGGAAACCTACCACCAACTTACTGTCAGGGTAACACAAAAATCCCCCCCAGGAAACAAACCACCTCCAGTCTGCTTTAACCCAAGACAAAAGCAAACCTGGGAATGGAGTCAGATTGGGGGATACTGTCTCACATTTGAACAAGTACAAAGACATTTTCAAATGCAGTTCGGAGTCCCTATTCAGATGTCATTGGCACCCTGACACCCTAGGGGTCCTTACAGCTATTCCGAACTCATTAAGAAACACAGTTTTTCACAAGACATAGGGCACGACTCCCCCCCCCCCCCTTTCCGAGCGGTCTGCTGCTAAGGCAACACATGTCCCCAAAGAGAACTGAGCCAGAGCCGGGATCGACCTCCAGGCTCAGTGGTCACACCCCTCACATGCATGATCTCGGTGACAGTAGCTCAGGATGGAAGGCAGCCAACTCAAATTCAAGGCCTACCTGGTACAAGCAGTGGCAGACACTGCGCAGCTGAGGGGGGAACTCAGAGGAAGAACTGATGATGGCGTGGAAGAACTTCTCAGTCATTTGCAGGAGATTTCTCTGGTTTTCCTCAAGGCTCTCAGTGTGCTCCAACCTGTAGAAGGAGACAAAGGGAAAACAAACCATTTTTTATTCACGTGAGCAGCATGGAGTGTCATTGCCATTTCCCCAGGTCCCTATCTTGGGAGTATCATCACATGACATCTTAGAAACAACCACTCTCCTTCTCATTCAGAAGAAAAATCTGGGCCACCCAGAGAAAACTGCTGAAGCCCCAAGTACCCTCTGCAGGCACTGACCTCCTCCTCCTCCCAGTCACAAGTGATTTTCCTCACTCCACTCCATTATTCATGCAATAACTCTTTATTGAAACCTCACCACGGACAAGGCACTAATGCACACAATCGGGAAGCTGGCTCCTCCTAACTGTCAAATTTCATGTCCAGCTTTCCTCTTCTTGGAGGTCTCTGAAGCAGCAGGCACCACTGACCACCTCTAGATCTTCCCACCTCCTTTTTCCAACTCCCACCCAATCTCACTTTTCCTTCCCTCTCTCTCTACCCACTGCTGTAGCTCCCCTTCCTCAACTAGGCATGAGTGTTCTTCAAGAGCCATCATTCAGCCAAACGTTATCTCTTAGCATCCTCGTACAAGGAGAGGTCATCTCTGAAAGGTCCAATCATTATGAGCTGCATTGGGAACTGTTAATTATTTGTTTGTTTGTTTTGCTGGTTCTTCTGGTCTAGTTTAATGTGATATAAATTTTGGCAAAGGGCTCTTGAAAATCACGATGACATCTTAACCCAAAACACATCTCTCACTGGGAAAACGTACACCTCATGGCAGGCCTGAGACTGTGGATCGTACACCTTCCCTAAATTATAACATATTAGGGACTTTAAAAAAATCCAAACAAAACTGCAAACTACTGTTATATAAGGCTTGCTTTTCTTCTTAAATATATAATAAATTCAACATGTCACTCTCAAAGTGGTCTTGCTTGTCTGAGCCTCCTACAGACACCTTTTCAGCTCCATCTATGGTACATGGAAAGCCAGCCCTGGGTATGAGAGACATCTCTATGGTGAAAAGGAACTGTTATTTAAACCTTACTTCTTGGCATGTCCTGGACCAGCCATGTCTTGTACTTCCTCTATCGCTCACAGTGCACTGTCCAGAAAGAGATACCAAATAATAATTGACATCTATCCACCTGCTTGCATTTTCTTGATAGTGAAAGTTAATGAACTACTTATAAAGCTGATATATTAGTGGGACCGTCAAGACATTTCCTTGCCTGAAGACGGAAATTCTATTTCGGTCAAATTCAGTGGGTCTCAGTATCAAGGATGGAGGGGCTCAAAGACCCATATATGTTGGGATTGAAGGGAAGATGGTGGTGGGACCAGTCTCTAAAGGGTGGGAGACACTAGGGTGGAGAAGGGCAATGATTAAGGATGTTCCAGGAAAGGACTATAGAATCAGAGCAGGAAGGAATCTTAGAGGTCGCTTTCATTTTACAAAGTGTGTGTGTGTGTGTGTGTGTGTGTGTGCGCGTGCGCGCACATATGCACATAGGTATATGTGACATACACATATACACATATATATTATTTTTCTTTATTTTTTTTTTTAATGAGGCAATTGGGGTTAAGTGACTTGTCCAGGGTCATACAGCTAGTAAGTGAAAAGTGTCTGAGGCCATATTTGAACTCAGGTACTTACTCCTGACTCCAGGGCCGGTGTTCTATCCACTGCGCCACCTAGCTGCCCCACATTTCTTTTTTCTTCTTTTTTTTTTTTTCACCTATATATTATTAATAAATGCCAGAGGGTTTGTACACTCAGAGGAAAACTAATATATTGTAAGTAGAAATGTGAAGGATTTCAACCATTCTGGAAAGTCGCTTGGAATCATTCTAGGAAAATGACTAAAATGTCCATACTTTCTTACCCGGTATAGAGAAAGGCCTGGAGAAAACAAATTCAAATCCTGTCTTGGACACTTACTAGCTGTGTGACCCTGGGTAAGTCACTGAACCTCTGTCTCAGTTTCCTCATCTATAAAATGGGGTAGTAACAGCACTTCCCTCACAGAGTTGTTGCAAGAATCAAATGAGATAATCATTATAATGTGCTCAGCAAGGGCCTGGCACATAGTAGGTACCATATAAATGCTTATTTCCTCCCTCCCATTTGCCTCAAAACATTTATTGAAGCAGTTTTTGTAGTCACAAAGAACTAGAAACAATGTAGATGCCCAAAGCCTAGGGAAGAGCTAATAAAATAATCTTACATGAATGTAACAGCCTATTAAGGCATGTGAAGAAATGAGGGATATGAAGAATAGAGAGAAAATACATAGTAAAATTTTCATGATCTGATGCAAAATGAGGCAAACAGAACCAATATACACAATAGCCGAAGCTGTGTAAGCAGAAAGAACAACAAAAAATGGGCCCACTGCTAACTATTTATAATGCCCTAGCTCGGCTCCTAAGAAGAGAGGAACAAATGGGCTTCCATTCCCTCTCTCCCCACAGGAGAGGAACATTGAATGCACTGTCAGCAAAGGGACATGTTCATGAAGTGTTTCTGAATTTCTCTTCATTTAAATTCTTTGTTACAGGAGATGTGTCTCTGAGCACATGGGGAGCATGTGGGGAGACAGACAGACAGATGGGTAGAAAGACAGATATCTGAAATGGATGAATGTATTTGAAAGTGAGGTTTAAAAAAATAATAATCCAAAAGATATCAATTAATGTTTGAAAAAATACATATAGTATTGACCAGCCAATTTACCAAATGAGCCCTTCTTGTGACAAAAGAACAACAATTAAGCAAAAAGTCTGATTCAGAAACTAAGCCTCACAGTGCATACACTATTCTGTCTCAGTAAAGCCCCACCTCTTTGCCATCGGGGAGGTGAGGTTTCAATGAATCTTCTCCAGGATATTCACTGGTTATTCCATTAGTCAGAATTTCACTTCATTTTAGTGATCTGTCTACGTACAAAGTTATCATCATTAAAAATATCCTAACCCCCTCGATTTACAGCTGAGGAAAGTGTGGCTTCATTGGAAGTCATAGGACTCCAGAAAGTGGAAGAAGTTAAAGAATTTCAGCCTAGGGTATGTCATTAATAAGAACGGGGAAGCTAGAATGGACACCTAATCAAAGAGAAGACAAACAGTCTGGTATTGAACAAGTCAGTCACAGGGAAGGTAAGAGATGGACATGTTGTCCAGCTCAAATGACAACTCCTCCATGAAACCTTCCCTGGTCTCTCTAGCCTCAGCCTTCTTCAAGTGATATCTATGAACTTTTGTGTTTGTTTCACTGTTTCGCTGTTACTTTGATAACTAGGTTTCAATATAAATTGGTTTCCTTTGTAATGTGATGCATTTTATTTTCTGCATTTAAAAAGAGGATTCTGAGCAAGACCCTGCCCAATGGATCCAGGGTACAGAAAAAGTGAAGAGGTCTCCCCTGAGCCACATCTATCTCTTTCATCCTCAACATGACAACAAGTCACACTGGCATGTGGAAGTGTCTTGCTTTGTTTTAACATGATGGGGAACAAAAAAGATTCAGCTGTGGAGAACCTCAAAATACTTCATTTCAGAAACACAGGCAAAAATGCCACCGCCTGCGTGCTGCTACAGACATTTTGCAAGCTACATCCCACAAGCCCCATGATCAAAAGTTAACAATGTCTAGGAATGACACAAATTCATCTTGTTTTGTTTATCTTTTTGTATGTTAGCTGTACGTAAGCACTTTTATAACTCCTACTGCAACAGCACAGTACCATACAGGGAGGCACTGATAACCAGGTGGAGCAGCAGGTGTCTTGTAGGTAGCTGGTCCAACTGATAACTGGCTACATATTAAAATGCCTTGCTGGGGAGATCATAAACAAGCAGAATTGTTCAAGTTTTCTCCCTCTGATCAGCCTTACTTCCCAAAGACCATTCAAAAGGTTTGCTTAGCCATCTCTAGAGTTTCATGGTATATGTTTCATTTTGCTAATCTTTCATTTTAACAGGTTTTGTAGATAAGAAGCAAAAATGTCAAGTTTCCACAGTGGAACTAAACAGTGACAGATGGAATAAAACTTATGAGCAGAAGTTTGAAGTGAAAAAGAAAAGATGGAAGACCCTTCAAGTCCTACTGCCTCAGTGGAAAACTCCAACAAGAAAGTGCAGACTCCGGGAATACTGCTGTTTGAATAAGAAAAGTTAACATGGGGCCATCACCTGCACCCTTCACTCTCCACAGAGTTGGGAAGAGTTACACACCAACTGTGGCCTCGTTCTCAAAATGGGTTAAAGGTCTTCCCAATGTCATGGTTACAGCCATGTGAAGAGCAGCTAACTGGGCAATGAATCATGGGATAAAATCGCTGCCTCCAACCTAAGAAAGCAAGGAGCATCTAGACATGAGGTCTCTGACCCCCAGAATCCCGTCTGAGCTTTAGAATTCAGACACCAAGTACAATGTTCATGCTGGGACAGAAGAACGCACCAGGTGTCCTCGGGCACCCCGGCACCAGGTACCAACTGACCCAGGCAGACTTCTTCACCTTCTCCTGTGCCCTGGATCCCTTGGGCAGTGTGCCCCTGCTCCAGTCTCAGAAGGTCCTTGACCCATGCCCACTAACACAACAGGGCAAGAAGAAAACATACTGTTTGCTCTTCCCTGCCATAATTCAGCCAATTCATCTCCTGTTTTCGAGTTTCACATCACTAGTTTACATAACCTGGCCCTTAATGAGCTCCCTTAACAATCTTGGGATCATCCTCCTTTCTTTCTCAGAGTTCCCTGGACACATGATGCCCCCTGAAACTCCTTGGTCCCTTGATTCATCAGCCCATCTCTTGAGAGTCACATCTTTGCTCTACTGTTGAGCTGGAGCTGTCAGACCCCTCTTTCTGATCACACTCCCCCACACTCCATCCCTGCTTTCCTAATCAATCACAGCTGCCTCCCTTCACACTCTTGCCAACTCAACTACAGCATGTTTTCCAGCCCTGAATTCCTCCTTCCCTCGGCCCCACTGCTTGTGCCTTATCAAACTCCAATCACCGCTAACTCCTACTATTTTCTCTGTTCCTTTTCCAACACTGAACATTACAAGAAAAAAACATGCAACTGTGCTCAATGGCTCCACTACAGATTCACGCTATCTAATCTTAAGTAGGATACTCACTAACACAAAACAAGTCTTTGATTCTTCTCCAGTTAATTCTCCAACAAACTCCAGGCAGGGTCTGCTACTCTCTCTCCATCGATACTCAACCCTAGTCTCTCCTTTTCAGTCAAAGACTTCACCTCCTTTTGGAGAAAACTGAAGTTGCCAGGCTCGAACCCCTTCTCCTTTGCTTTGCACCTTAACCACCTGGTCTCAACCCTCCACCTATGCATTAATCTTCATTCTCTGTCACTTCTCAGAGGCCCAGGTGGCCTCCTCCCCAAGGCCTTCTATTTGGGTGCTTGGTCCATCTCTCCCATATCTTGTGGGAGCCTGCCCCTGGATAATCCTCTTTTAATCTCTTCTGGCTCCTTTCCTGATGCCAAAACACACAACAGCTCCCCCCATTCATTAGACACCCTTTATCCTCTTGTTCTCCTTCCCTCCAACTCCTTGAAAGGTACCCAAGCTCTCCCTCCCACCAACTTCCCAGCCTTTGCCAGCAGACTTCACGCCTTGCTTCTTTGCTGAAATGTTCCTGCTCCTGGTTAGATGTGACTGTTCGACTGCCCGATCCCAAGGCCTCTCCTCGGGTCTCGTTCAACCACTCTTCTCTGCAGAGCTGGCCACTGTGAACCAGCCCTAGACATCTAGTCCCAGGTACTGCCTTTTCCCTTGATTTCTAGTCTTGGGTCTCCTGCTACCTGTATGTTCACTTCCTCCCCCTCCCCACCTTGGCCCTCAAATGCAAGCTCTGGGGCTCATCCCTTTCTCCCCACATTTCCCTTCTGCTATGTGTTCTGTCCGTGGGCTTAGCTGTCTCTAAGATAACTCTACAGCTATCCAGCCATGACCAAGCTCTCCTGAGCCTGCCAGCCAGGCATCATTACTGGATAGCTTCTTGGCCATCTTCAATTCACTGTGTCCAAAAGGACACTAGGCTTTTGTCCCATAATTCTGACTCTCCCTCAAACGTGCTTCTTTTTGCTGACGTGATCAATGGGTGGGTTAGTTCAGTCATTCTCCATTCTGCACACTCCCTTCCACAGCCCCCAAGCCAGCCAATCAGCCTCCAGGTCTAATCCAACCCACGTCCACAACGTGTTTCTCATCCTTCCCTTTTCTCGACTTGCAGAGTCCTCATCCAATACAAACCCAAGAACTTGCATCTGGGGGATGAGGCACAGACCCCTCATGGCTAAAGCTCTCCAGAGCCTGAGCCCAACCTCTTTTCCAGCTTCGTCTTCCATCACTGCCCTTCACAACCACCTGTTCTAGCCACCTTGGCATTTAGGCCGTTCCACAACCCTAGCCTCCATCTTCTCTCTTGCCTCCATATGAGCAGAGGCCCATGTGGGGAAGGTGCTCCTTGCTGACCTCACCTCATCAAGCCCTCAGCTGACACCATACTCCCTCCTCCACACCTCCCTGCACAGACACCAGCCACATCCAGCCCAAGAGAGGAGAAGGTGCCTGAGGGGAGAGGCTGGCTCAGTTGGGTCTCACAGCCAGCAGTGCCTTGTGCATGGCAACACCTCAGGAACACTCATGGAGTTAGAACTTGATGAGGAATGGGATCGGCGCCATCACCAACCTGGTGGGGTCGACCTCAAAGCTGACATGCTGCCACTCAGGGAAGGTGATCACGACTCGCAGGAGAGGCTCCAGCAGCTTCTGCAGGTAGGTAGCACCGTAGACCTACAGAAGAGGACGAGCAGGTGCCAGTGACTGGGCTGGCCCAGGGGCACCTGGGAGTGACAGGTTCCACCACCCCCCCCCAATGGGACTGACTGCAGGACAAGGGGCTGAGGGGAGGCACCAACCTTAAAACAGAAGGTCATGATTTTACTGGCCAAGCTGTTCCCTCTAAACAGTGTCTGCATAGAGTCTGCCAGCTCAACTTCCTTGGAAAACATGTTCCAGAGCAGCTGGTAGAGCAAGTGGCGGGAATCAAAGAGAGTAACAAGGACGCGAGCAAGCTCATCCTGGAAAGAAGAAGGACCCAGTCAGTTTTCCCCACAAAGGAGCGTCAGGGGCAGCAGCATCCCCTGCCTCACCCGCTCGCCACGCTGCAGCCCTGACCTCTGGGCTCCCCGTCTAAAATGCCAATGTGGCAGCTGAGAAGCCACATGCTAAGAAAGATGGCGGTTTCCTGGACCCGAGTCCAAATCAGACTATTTCCATTAAACTGTGGACTCTTCAAGGGCAGGGGCTGGTGTGGCCTTTCTCTCTCTATTTCCAGCACTCAGAAAAGCGCCTAGAACACAGCTGTGGGTTAATAAATGTTGGCTGGCCTGATTGCTGCCTATGGGCAGAGAAGAGAGCCAGCCATTCAGAAGGAGACTGCACCTGCAGCTCCGAAGCCATGGGGAGATGGGTGTGGTGATTGAAATCTCTGCCACTGGAGGGAGGCTGCAGCTGCCAAGGCACTGGGGTGAGGGAGCTCGGAGCTAAAGCAGGGCTAAAGCCAAATGTGCATGTGCTGTATCTGGCAAATATGGTGATATGGGAGGGAGGAAGGAAGGAAGGAAGGAAAGAAGGAAGGAAGGAAGGGAGGGAGGGAGGGAGGGAGGGAGGGAGGGAGGGAGGAAAAAAGGGAGGGAGGGAGGGAGGAAAGAAGGGAGGGAGGGAGGGAGGGAGGAAGGAAGGAAGGAAGGGAGGGAGGGAGGGAGGAAGGAATGGAGGGAGGGAGGGAGGGAAGAAGGGAGGAAGGAAGGGAGGGAGGAAGGAAGGAAGGGAGGGAGGGAGGGAGGGAGGAAGGAAGGGAGGGAGGGAGGAGAAGGGAGGGAGGGAGGGAGGGAGGGGAGGAAGGAAGGGAGGGAGGAAGGGAGGAAGGAAGGGAGGAAGGAAGGGAGGAAGGAAGGGAGGAAGGAAGGGAGGAAGGAAGGGAGGGAGAGCTGTGTAAAAATAGAACTTAAGAGAAATATTGTGGAAGAGGGGCAGCCACAAAAGACAAATAAAACAACAATCCCTATTTCTGGGGAAATCAGAAGGAGAACATGGATAAAGAATAAGCTAGATCCAGGCAGAAAGAACCAGAGCAACACTGGTTCAGAATATGAATTTCTAACCAAACAAGACATAGCCCCAGTTACAAAAGATAAAAAAGGTAAATTCTTATTATATGAAATTAAAAGCTTTGTCAAACAAAATTGAAACACATAGGATAAGTGGTTGATTGGGGAAGAATATAAAATATCTCTGATAAATATCTGGCACGCCAAGATATGCAGACAAAAAATAGAAATATACATAGGAACAAAAGCCTTTACTATTCAGAGGATATGAACAATCAGTTCTCGAAAGAAAATAAACTATTAACAATGATATAAAAGAAAGAATGTTTGAAATCACCGATAAAAAAATGCAAATCAAAACAATTCTGAGCTTTTATCTCACACTTAGCAAATTGGAAAAAGTGTCAAAAGATGTAAAAAGTTGGTGTTTGGAGGGACTGAGGAAAGAAAGGCAACTAATGCATTGGGTTTTTTACTTTTGTTTTTTTTTTTTAGTGAGGCAATTGGGGTTAAATGACCTGCCCAGGGTCACACAGCTAGTAAGTATCAAGTGTCTGAGACCGGATTTGAAGCCAGGTGCTCCTGACTCCAGGGCTGGTGCTCCATCTGCTGCGCCACCTAGCTGCCCCAACTAATGCATTGTTGAGAGAGCTGTGAATTGGTTCAATCTTTTTGGAAAACAATTTGGAATCATGCTAAGAAAGTTACGTGGTCCATGACCCAGAGATTCCATTCTTAGGCAAAGACACAAAAGAGGTAGCTGATAATAAGAAAGGCCCTAGAGACACCAAAATTATTTCTAACAGCACTTTTTTTGGATAGCAAAAAACTGGAAACAAAGTAGATGCTCGATGAATGAGAAGAGCAAATGGTAGTGTTTAAGGTCTTGGAAGATGACCATGCTATGAGAAACAAGGAGCATCAGGGCAGCTAGGTGGTGCAGTAGATAAAGCACCAGCCTTGGACTCAGGAGGACCTGAGTTCAAATCCGACCTCAGACACTTGATACTTACCAGCTGTGTGACTCTGGGCAAGTCACTTAACCCCCACTGCCCCTCGGGGGAAAAAAAAAGAAAAAAAAAAAAAGAAACAAGGAGCATCATAACTATAGAGAAGCACAGTAAGACCTTTGATACAAACGTGCAGTGAGCCGAGGCAGGAAGACGGTGTTTGCAATGACTACAACCACCACCAAGCAAGCGAAACCAGACGTTGTGAAAAGGTAACAAACAAGCTTGGGCCCAAAGAAGACCCAAGGGGCAGATCCCAGCCCCTGCTCTGCACAGGTGGGATCCACCAGGGTGGAACAATGCATGGGTTAGGGGTGTGTGTGTTTCTTTGACATGTTCATGTGTTTTATCACCGATTATTTTTTCTCTTACTCCTTTAAAAAAAAATTCTTTATTGGGGCGGCTAGGTGGCGCAGTTGATAGAGCACCGGCCCTGGAGTCAGGAGTACCTGAGTTCAAATCCGGCCTCAGACACTTAACACTTACTAGCTGTGTGACCCTGGGCAAGTCACTTAACCCCAATTGCCTCACTTAAAAAAAAAAATTCCTTATTATAAGGGATGGTTCTCTTGGATGAGGAGAGAGATAGGGGGAGAAATCCAAGGGATGCAAAAACAAAAACCCTCAAAAATCTATTTTAAAATAATAAAAACCCATGTCAGTCTGGTGAGGGTGGGGGTGGGGGACCACAAGCAGTGATGCCACAGAAACATCAAGCAGAGAAAGGGAAAAGAAGTTTGTAGAGTGTTTCCCCAGATCATCCCACGGGGGTCTGGGAGGATCAGTGTCAGAGGAAAGGTTAGAAGGGGCCTTGAGTTGCCTCCTCCAATTCCTCCACTTTACCAATGAGCAAACCAAAGGCCATAAGAGAAGCGAATCGCTCTGGTTACACCAAAGGCAGGATTTGAACCCAGGTCTTCTAACTCCACATGCAGTACTTCCTATTAGGCCACACTGTTTCCCCATGTATGTGCCCAGAGAAGGAAAAGTTAAATGTTGAAGAGCTGACAGAAGTTCAAGAACAAACTCCTTTGTCCTGATCTCTCTCTTCCATGGCAAGAAGCCACATTCCCTTGTGTTCCCTCACTAAGTGCACAATGGAGAGAGGGGTGGCATTTATGAAAACAAGAAAGAGCAGCCTTTAGAGACAAGGAAGGTCAGAGGCACAAGGACTTTCCAAGCTGAATTTCAAGGTATCCAAAAACGAATAAGACATTAAATACTTGGAGAAAGTCGTGGCCATGATTACTATCCAGAAAAACACGGATCCAGAGAAGATGGGCATCTAGCCATCTGGACGTGCATCTTGCCAGGTCTATAAAATCTGGGTAGAACCAGCCAAGGTTCCAAGTGTTCCTTGAAGGCAGGAAAAGATAACAAAACAAACCATCTTCTACAGAAAGTGGACAGAGGGCAAGACAGTGTGCAATGTGGCTTTGTTAACTGTGAAAAGGCCTTCACTTGGTTGTACTGAAGGAAGAAGGAAGAACATGGAAAAGGGAGAAGAAGATGAAGGGAAGGTGCTAACACTCGAGGGTGAGAAGGTATTACTGTAAGGAAAGGACAAGGATGTGGACTGGAGAGAAACGAGGGCAGACTCACATGGATGCTGCAGGGGGCAGCAAGTAGGACCTGCAGCCTGGAAGGTTGGGAGAGCAACAAACTCCCCCCTGCTCTTTCCTTTCTGGAGGGCTGGGATCTAAGCTCAAGGGACATCATCCCCTCCCAGTTCTCCCTTCTGCCCAGCTTCCTTTTTTTTTCCTTTTCTTTTTCTTTTTTTTTTTTTTACGGGGCAATGGGGAGTTAAGTGACTTGCCCAGGGTCACACAGCTAGTAAGTGTCAAGTGTCTGAGGCCGGATTTGAACTCAGGTCCTCCTGAATCCAGGGCCGGTGCTTTATCCACTGCACCACCAAGCTGCCCCCCCCCCAGCTTCCTTAGCATGCTGTCTTCCCCCATTAGATGGTAAGCTCCTTGAAGGCAGGAGCTATTTCTTATTGGTATCCCTGGCACTTAGCATGGTGGCTGGCACATAGTAGGTACTTCATAAATGCTTACTGAAAACCACACCTAACAACCATAATATAAAGAGAAACCGTCTAGAGCAGAGCTGAATGCCAAGTCATTATAACGCTACAGCTGGGCCTAGAGAAGAGGGCAGGGAGGTGAAAGACAAAGGGTACAGGATGCTGCCTCCATGGTGAGATCACATCATCCCGGGGCAATTGTCTCTGCTTAACTGGCTTTCTTTGTCACAAAGTGTCCAGTAGGGAGTGAGAGGAGAGATGGTGTTTACATGCAGATATAAAAACAGAAAAATACAAAACCAAAAGAAATTCATTTAGAAATCTTAAGCACTTGATAAAGGAAAACACTGTGGGCTACCATGGAACAAGATGGTCTCCCATGCATATGCCAACATTATGGGAGATCCCTGGCAAGGCTGTGCTGCCTTGAGATATGATGGGACTAGGAAAGTGGTGGAAGCAGTGAAAGGGCCCCAGTACTTCACTGACAACCAGACCCTGTCAAGGGACTGAAAAGAAGCCCACCAGCAGGTGAGAAAGGGACAGGGACCAGGGTTAACAGAGAGCACAAAGCCGCAATGGGCAGCCACCCCATGGCAGGCGCCATCTAGAAGATGTCCCAAGCCACCAAAGCCAGCATGGCAGAGAGCCTCTGGGTTGACTCAAAATGCCTGACATGATCAGGCTTGGTTAAAAGTGATATATGAGGATGAGTAGTAGTGAGGGACTAAGCGGGGAGGACCTCAGAGCCCAGACAGTCAGACTTTGCTGTTCTCAGGGAGAGACCCAACTAAAAAAGGCAGATTCTGAAGAAGAGGGAGAAGTAAGAAAAGAACAAGGTTCACTGCTCTGCACCCTGTATTAACAAATATATGCTGGGGCAGCTAGGTGGCACAGTGGATAGAGCACCGGCCCTGGAGTCAGGAGTACCTGAGTTCAAATCCAGCTTCGGACACTTAACACTTACTAGTTGTGTGACCCTGGGCAAGTCACTTAACCCTAATTGCCTCACTAAAAAAACAAAACAAAAAACCCCCCAAATATATGCTGACTAACTACTGAGCTCTAAAATGCTAATTCTGCCCTCTTATATGGAATCAAGTGCAATTTGTCAAACAATTCAGCTGGGAACAGAAGGTATTTTATAGAGTTAATATTCTAAAACACATCTTCCACTATCACCTACTCCCCCCTCTCCAAAATAACCTCATACATCTGAACAGAAAGGAAACTTCAGGCAAGCATCCAACAGGATTGAGCAAGAGTTTTACAGTACAGCGAAATGTGTATATTTTATTGCTTACTGCCTTAGAAGGACCACGCAAATTTTCCCTAAAGCAAAAAAGTTAAAAGAAATTTCTTCTTAAAAATAAAGGCATCGATTTACTTATCATGAAGACAGCACTGAAAAGCAATTTTCTAGAGTAAAGGAATTCTTGGTTTCTTATGAATGATTAGATTTAGCATTTTTTTAAATTAAGAAAAAAGCCAGGAGTTGTATTGACTTTAGATATATAATGAAAGAAATGCTCTTAAGTAGTAAAATCATTTTTCAAAATAACCCATCATGAATTAATCAGGACTGCAAGCCTTTCTTTGTCTTTCTCCAGCTTCTGAACTAAGCAAAATCAGATCATTTGCTCTAGGCAAGAAGTGTTCTCTCTTTCCTAGGATTGTCAGGAAGAAAGGCACCATGTGACTGGGATTTGAGCAGGCCCCAGTGTAAAATTATGATACTTTCATCTGAGAAACAACTTACTGATTGCACTATAACTATGTCAACTCAGTCTCAGGCCTGTCCGGCGTGACCTGAAATCCTGTCCTGACAGCATGGAGGTGGGAACCCTGTGGGTGAACACTGGTCTGGTCTGTGCTGCCTGTGGGGCAGATTTCCAGTGGGCCTGGCAGTATGCCTGGTTGTTTGCCTCAGGACACTGAGGGAGGGGCATGATACAACACGTTGCAAAGTGATGCATTTTCAGGCCACATTAACTCAAAAAACTTTAACCTATGTCATAGAAGAAGGGAAATATGTGGTAGGAGAGGGAATATCTACCCCACTGCAATCACAGGTCCCTGACATTTGCTTCTGAACATGATCTCAAAGAAGCTCTGGTTAAAAAAAAAAAACAAAAAACAAATAAGGAAAATCTTTTTTGACCCCCAAATATAAACCAGCTTATTAGAAAGAAAAGGGGATCTCCCTGTGGCCTCCTGTATGCCTAGTGTAGGGATCAGGGGAAGGCAAAGGATTTTATGTCATGGAGTTTTTATTTATTGTTATTAATAAATCTATTTCCAAAGAAAGAAAAGGGGACTGAAGAGTAACTATAAAAATAATACTGTGCTGGGAGAAAAAAAGTTTGGTTTTCCATCTCAGCTCTGCCACTGTACACCAGTCTGAGTAAGCTCTCCTGGCTTCAATTTCCCAAGAGGGTCAGGCTAAAAGATCTCAGAAGTCTCTTCCAGTTTGGAAAAGTGTTTAAGTCTGCCAATGAACTTACCCACTGAGAACAAGGCACCACGTTGGCCAGGGCCATGGCTATGGGAAGCTCTCCTTGATCACCCATCATCGTCACCAACTCAACAAGTCTTTCAAATCGATCGGCTAACACGGTCTCTGCAAGTGTGTCAAACTCTGTGCCTTGCTGAAGAATTTTGGTGAGGACTTCCATGAACGTGGCTCTTGTCTGAAGATCTTTGTGGTAACCCAATCCTAGCACAGTAAAAGCAGCACAAACTTAACTAAAGCAGGCTCAGTAATGTTACTTCCCCTCGCCATGGACACCCATTTTTGCTTCTAGCTGCCTTACCTATAGAGTGCATAAGGCCACTGTCTACGTTGGCATTGAGCAAGTTGGACATTGCAAGCACAGTGCAGTGCCTCAGGGAGGCCAGCCTGCGGGACATGCCTCGCTTCCGGCCCCCGATCTGGGCATTCTCTTCTTCTACCTCACTGCAGTCATTAAGAAGGTTCATAAATAGTGTAAAATACCTGAAAAGGAGAAGAGCCAATGAACAATGCTGCAAGACACAGATAGAATCAGCTGCGTGTCATTACATGTGAAGGGCACCGGTGGCTAAAGCTCAGTCAGAAGGACAGTGAATCCTTGCCTTCCTTTGAGACACAATTGCCAGTCATGGCCCACTTAACACAGGTGTGCCCATCTATGTGCCCATTAGCTCTCCTGTGAGAATGGAACCTCCCTGAGTGCAAGGGTCCGGTCTGGGCTTCTCCTTAGCATCCCCATTTCTTGTCATGATGCTACTAAAATACCGAGCACATAGGAAGCCCTCAATTGTTTACTGGTTGACTGATTATTCATTTAAAATTGGGTTATACTGAATAGAATTTGGTTCTGAGATAACTATAAACACTACCTAAGAAAAGGAGTACTAAATGAATATATTTTTATTAAAAGACTAAATTCTGGTCTAATATTAAAAACCCTATGTTTTAGAATAAAACAGTTATAAACGGAGCCATTCACATATCTAACACGATACTCCTCATTTTGGTGCATCAAGCACTTCTCTAAAGCAGGTTAAAAGTTAGCATATTGCTTGTTAAAAGCCTAACCCTTTATGTTTTCAGTTGCTGAACCAAAACTATAATGACCGCCTCAAACCCAAGAACAAGAGAGCATCTCGTCAACAAAACCCTCGACAATTCATTGGATTGCACTAGCAATTCATGTAGGAAAAACACAATGGATTACAAACATGCCAATTGCACAGACTAGGGCATGTGACTGGGCCAGTAGTCAATCAAGTTATGATGTGGGTAAACGATTCTGAGAAAGACAATGAAGACAGACAGTAAGCTGACACCCAGAATGAAATAAGAAAAAGAGTAATAAGCTACAGGGTTGGGAAATTGTACGTTTTCAAAACTCCCTTACTCCAACACATACAAGCACATTTTAAACAAAAATGTTCTCCCAATGATTTTATGAAATGTTTAATTTCAACATCACAATCTCCCTGCCAAAAAAATCAAGATATAGGAGCCTTAGAGTGCATCTGAGAGACCCATAGTTGGCATATTATGGGTTTCAAATTATTTCCAACAATTAAGCTGTAACAAAAGCAGGAAAATTGAGTGGAAAGACTACATTACTTGAATGGCCATAAAGACTGGAGTTCAAATCCGCCTCAGGTCTATAAAATACTCTCATTAGCTATGGACCCATGGGCAAATCAATTGCATTCTTTGACTCTCAAGCAAGTCTCTGAGACTTCTCTACTACCTAAAGCCAGAGCTCCCCACCAAGGAAATCAGAAATTGGGGGCAGCTAGGTGGCGCAGTGGATAAAGCACTGGCTCTGTATTCAGGAGGACCTGAGTTCAAATCTGGCCTCAGACACTTGACACTTACTAGCTGTGTGACCCTGGGCAAGTCACTTAACCCTCATTGGCCACCCCCCCCCCAAAAAAAAGGAAACCAGAAATTCCTGACATGCTGACCTGTGCCCAAGAAGCTGCATAGGGGCTATAACTGAAAACACACACAACTGAGAAAGGAGGTGAGCCGGGAGTACAGAAAGAAGGTAGAATAGCAGACAAAAGGACCAAGATCCACAAAAGAAAAAAGAACTAAAGGGCCCCCCCTAGACCCAAAACAACCAAGTAAAGGGGACAAACGGGCCATGAAGGCCCTCTGGAGAACACAGACAAAGGCTGCGCAGGACAACAAGGTATAAGCTGCCGGCGACTGACCAGATGTATGATCGAGGCTTTGCTGATGAGAAGAGAGGTGCGAGGAAGGAGTCAGCTGCCTCTTAACTCTAAAGCAAAGTTTTACTTACATTCATGGAATGTTTCAAGAGGCAGCAGCATGCTATATTGAGTACAAAAAGGCCACCCAGCCCTATTTCATCCCATGTCTTAGAATGCGGCTGGCTGCCATCTTGTCCCCTTCACTTGGTTGCTCTGGATCGAGGGGAGAGAGTGGTTCTTCTGGCTCTAAGCTTTCGGTTTAAAAGGTCTAAAATTTACTTAAGAAACAGCTGGGACTTGGCTTCCATCAATTCTACCCCATCTCCTTCCTCAGGCTGTAGAGGGAGCCCAGCGAGGAGTGACACCACTGCTTCCATGCTTGCCTGGTCCAAATCTCTAAGGAGAAAGAAGTGGAGAGAGTGAAAGCCTTTAGGCAGATATTTGGCCCAAAGTCAGAAGCCTTCATAAAAGAAGCATGCCTGAGCATGTATTCCGCTAAACAAATAACTACCCTAAGATGAAATAGTATGGACCAACCATGGATTTAGTTTGTAGTACCCAAAATGGGGGGAGGAAAAAAAAAGTATTTTATATGGAAAGAACATTTTTAGAAACTCAGTTACTTTGAATGACTACCTCCTTCAATCCAATTGCATATAAACAAGTGTACAGCACTGGGGCCCACAAAGTTTAGAAATCTATGGGATCCATATAAAAATCCCCAAAATACCAACACTACATGCTTTGAATTTTTGCAGAAAATGTTTCAGATTATCATGTGTGCTGGGTACCTGGTTTCCATGATTATTTTTCAGAAGAGAGAGGAAGAAGGGCTTTAAATGAAACACAGCAAACAATTTCTTCTATGGGACACAACAGCATGTCCAGGATGATGACTTTTCTATCCATCATTTTATAAGACAAACACACTAAATTTGAAATTACATTCTCAGGGGAGATGCTAGATTACCAAATAAACAGAACCTAAGATTTAAGAATTCTTACAGAGATCAAACTTTCACTTCCTAAGATGGAAGCCAAAGAGCTAGCTTCTCCAGCACGTAAATTAAGATACTCTTGAATCATTGAAGCATTAAACAAGTCTTGGGAAATACATGGAAGGAGACACTGACCTTTAAAATGCCCAAACATAAAAGTGAAATATTCAAAACAGACCTGACAATGGATGCAGTGTTTATAGAATTAGCATCCTACAATACATACATTAAGGAAAAATCTTCATACATCTTTACCTAGTTAGACATTTCACATCTTCATCTGCTGCTTGGTTAGACGTTCCCATGACCCAATCTGTCAGATATTCTACCATTTTATTCCTATAAAAGAAAAATGAAAGCAACCAACCAGATTAAAAAAAAAAAGAAAACCTCTGTAGCATTTTTCACTTTTAAACAGAGATGATTTAGCAAAGAAGTTCCCCCAAACAGGATTTCATGACAACTTCTGAAAGAAATCCTGCCACTACCATCAGAAAGGAGATAAAGAAAGTCTTTATCAAGAGACCTAAATATTAAGGAAAGAGGGTGAGACAAAGGAAGGGAGGGAGGAAAAAAGAGAAATATGTATATAGTTTGTGACCACCTAATAGGTATTTAGTTCAGAAAGTGAGGACAGTTGAAAATGCTCTGGACTGTGCACCACTTGAAAGAAGGGCAGAAGCAGATCTATAGAAAGAGCAGGCACGACTATTTTTCAGGACAGTCTTTAAGACGGTACTGATTTCCTTCCATGTGTTGACACTTAGCATGATTCCATTGGGAGACAAGCATATCACCAGTGTGACTCACCTAAATTTCATCTCCTGGCAAAATGAAAGGTCATCTCTCCTCTCCATCATCACTTGAACCAGCTGGCAGAGCTTCGTTTTGATCTGAATTGCCTGGACCAAATTCCCAAACACTCTGACATATCTGTAGAGATAGAGAAGCGTTAAAAGTAGCCTATGTCACCACATGCACACACACTCTTGGCAAGAGTCGACTCTAAAGGCTTTAATGCAAAGATGATTCTAATGAAGAAGAATGTAGGAAACTATGTCCTTTTTAAACTTCCACTGGGCACATCCGTGATTGCTCATGGCCACATGGAAAGCTCCCTGTGTCTGTCAAGAACACCATTTGGGAATGCCCTATGACTTACAAGGATGGCTTTAGGGGCGACCCGTGATCGACGAGACTCCTTACCTGACCAGATTTAGCATCATCGTTTCGATGCTCGCTTGTCCCATGTGTTCAGAACTGCCCTCAGCGTGATTATCGAGCAAGTTCTTCATTATGGCTATGGTCTGTTCCACAAACTGGGTATTGGTGTCAGTCAGTAAAACCTGTGCAAACAGCAACACCACACACGCCCGCGTCACCACCTTCTCCACGGTAAGAGCGTCAGGGAAAATTGCACCTTCCCAGAGAGCTTTCAGCACTACAGAGTCCCAGAAAAGAAGGCTCTGTCTACTGTAAGAGGCTCCTCTCTGCACTCCTCCCCTCAGGGAGATGATTTGGCTTTGTAGAAGGTAATTTTATGCCTGTTCCTGAGGCTCGTACTAGTTCCCATCAATATAATCTCTGTGTGAAAGGAAGGCGGGAAGGAAACAAGCATTTATCAAGTACCTACAGGCGCTGTGCTAAGCGCTTTAAAATATATTATCTTCTTAGACCCTCACACCTTGTGAGGTAGGTGCCTTCATTTCCCCCCTTTTAGAGTTGAGGAGACCAAGCCAGACAGAGGTTAAATGACTTGCCCAGAGTCACACAGGTAGTAGGTGCCTGAGGCTGGATCTAAACTCAGGACTTCTGGACTCTAGGCCTAGGACTCTATCCACTGTACTATCTAGCTGGCTGAAGGTCAAAATGGACTAAGAGCAATCAGGTTATTCTTCAAAAACCAGAAAGAAGAAAGGAAGCAGGGAAGTTTACCTGTCCTTGGGGATCAAAGAACTTGCTGATGGTGTTTTTTAGTTTGTTAAACAGCATTGGGTAAAGGGCAGGACTCAGTTCGAGGCCCAGTAAGTCCTTGACGTTGCTCCGTATCTGCAGCCCCACCTTCTCGTGGTTACACACCATCAAGGACAGCAGCCGATCCATGAACTTGCTGACCGGAGTCTCCGCGTTTCCTTCGGCGGACGCCACGGAAATGAGAGAGCCCTTGCGCTCACTGATGGGGCCCATGGGAGGGCTGTAGGTGGCAAAGCCGGCACTGCTTCGGTGCTGCAGGCACACCCCGCCAAGGGCACAAAGAAAGCCAGTCATGTTGATCCACTCTTGGAGCGAGTCTGTGTCACACAAGTCTATGGAGCCCCCTCCACTCACGTGAGACATTCTCCTCTTCACGATAGTCTTATGAAGACTTTCTGCAACCTACACACAAGGTGCAAAAAGAGTGACTCCTGTCTTAATGTGAACCTACTGAACAAACTCCTGCTTAAACTAAGCTGAACGTACCACGTTCCCCCCTTTGTACAAAATACTTTCTGGATGAAGATGACGCCGGCAGAATCAGACTCCTGGGAAGGCTGCATTTCCCTGCCACACAAGCATGACTTTTCTTACAGTCCCAATGCTGGGAGAAGAGCCATCTTTTCTAAGGCTCCCAATAACATTCAAGAACACAGGAGGAGCACAGCAGGTGTTGGAGCATGTACCCAAGTATGCCAACGCCTATCTAGACTCTTGTGGAATTATAAACTACAGAACAGATGATACTTCGACCAATTTTAATAGTGACTTTCTGTCTCCAACAGTCATCCACTCTATCCAAGGAAAAAAGCACCGGTCACTGAGAAAACCAGTCAAGCACAAGCTGACACGTGTGGCAACGTGACAGCACAGACCACTTCTCTACCATGGAGAAAGAATGCCCCTATCATCGGCCCTAGAGAACCACGGTGGAGTTGTAAATACAAATGCTAAACTAGCGAGCTGGCGTTCTTATCAAGTTTCCAAATGGAGAGTCTAGAGCGTCATTCTTTTTTTTTTGTTTTTGTTTTTGTGGGGTTTTTTGCAGGGCAGTTGGGGTTAAGTGACTTGCCCAGGGTCACACAGCTAGTAAGTGATAAGTGTATGAGGTCGGATTTGAACTCGGGTCCTCCTGAATCCAGGGCCGGTACTCTATCTACTGCGCCACCTAGCTGCCCCGCGTCATTCATTTTTATATGCCCCTGCTAGCCCTGATGGAAAGCCCTAATGAGGAGGGCGACCATGAAGGATATCAGCAGGACTGCATCCTGGACTCTTTGGGCAGGCTGGTGAAGAAGCCTATGCAACCGAGCTCTGTTCTGAGAATGTTATTAAAGGCACAAAAGGACATTGTACAATGCCAAGTTCATGGATACAGGTTAATAATCCTTGAGACAGACTGGGCAATTCTTAGGCCAGGAGTTGACTGTGACAAGACAGTCATAAATGATAGAGAGCATCATGTCAGTGACGTGGTGGGGATGGCTGGGCTGCTCAAGATCATCATCTCACCTGGCCTTCTTCAATTTTAGCTTTTGGATAATTGAGGATTAATTTTGTAGCTTGTTCCCATTTCGTGTATGTATCCTCCCAGGCCTAAAACAAAATACAAATACCTTGTTAAGTGAAAGCGCCATGTAATAAGTGACTACGCTTGCAGCTCAAACCCCACTGCATTAACTCCATCCAAGCACCGTCCCAAACGAAAGCTTAGGAAAGGCAGAGAGTTACGATGTTTCCTAGCCTTTTGGGGCCATTCCTCATTGGAAGAAGAGGAACACTTTCAACAAGTTTTTGATAAGAGGAAAATTCTCTGTTGAACTATATGTTCCAATTTTTTGTTCAGAAAAGATGGGTGTTCAGAGCCATCACTAACTAACTAACTGTACAAAGCTCTGTCCTGGGCACCAAGAGTCATATGAGAATGATTAAATCACATCTCTCTCCCTTAGGGGAACTTATAGTCAAGTAAGGCGATAAGACACAGACAATTAACAGAAAATAGGCTAGAAGAAATACCTCAGAGAGGTACCAAGTGATCTGAGAGTTCAAGTAAGGAAGTATCCATCTGGGAAAAATAAGGAAGGGTTCATGAGGGAGGTGGCATCTGGGCTGGGCCTCAAGGAGGGAAGGGGACAGTCTGGATGAAGGCCCATAGGCACCAAGCAGGGGATGGGCTGATGGCACGGTGAGTAGTCCAGTCTGACCGGAGGTCATGATTGCCAGGCTGAAGAATTACACACTGATAACATGCAACAGATCAGGTCTAAGGCCATTCAAGAGTGTGCAGGTTGACTACACTGCCTCCAGCTGTTTGGGGGTTTTTGTTTGGTTGGTTTGGTTTTTGAAGGGAGAAGCCGAGCAACAGGCTGATGAATAGACACGAGTGACATGTGTCTCCAAAGAATCTTCCCACAGCCAATGCCTACCTCGGTGTTGCCTGCAGTTGGATGTTCGATGCGCCTTAACAATGCCATCACTCTTTTCTGCAGAGCCGCTCTTCCTAAAACAAGGAGGAGAGCAAATCAAGTCTCAGCACAACCACACTGTGGTTGTGCCTCCTGGCTACATAGTTCAGCCCAAATGCTCCAAGGCAGGTGAAGGTCTAAAGACGGTGCTGGATACAGCAGAACTGAGGCAGTCCCTCCTGGGGTGAGCAATGACCAGCTACGTATCAGAGACCACAGGGCTCTCCCCTCCCCGACTCAGAGATACCATGACAGCATGCTCAGGAGACAGACAGGTCTGCAGAGTTACACCGAATGACAGTGACTGTCAACACAAATTCTCTAACAAATGCATCGAGAATGGGAGAGGGAAAGTCATCAGAAGTCAGGAGCTGCTCGTTTTTCCCCTTGGGGGTAGGGAGACAGACAACCACGATGGAATTCCATTTGGGTGGAAAGGAAACCCAGTGCTCTGGAGCCACATTTACCTGTTGACATCATGTTGCTGACAGACGCAAACTCCATGAAGGTGTTATAGTTGGGCAAGAAATGGTGCACCGAGATCTCATCTATGCCACACCTGATGTCGGCTTCCTCACAGAGGTGTCGAAAGCAGGACATGGCCACGAGCACAGCTTCAATGTCAGGGCTCCACAGAAACATGTACAAAGCGACCTCAAGCTTGGTCTGGGCCTGGCGGCAAATCGGCGTCCCACTGGACCCTATTGCAATGTCCTTGGGGGAGACAGAGTATGGGATTTGGTGGGACGTGTGTCTGGGCTACCCTCAGGACCCCGGCCTGCCTTTCCCCGCTACCCACAAGAGCTAACTCTGACACTGCTGAAATGACATGGGGAGAGAAGACACACAAGCCCAACCACCAAGCAAGTGACTCCATCTGCTTTCAAATAAAAAGACATCACAAGGACTTGGTGGATAAAATCAGAGCCATCACCAGGCAGAGGAGGGCTACAGAGAAGGAAGGGAGTCTGCGTAAAGGGCAAAAAACCCAAGGTGGTAACTATGCAAGATCAACATTCCAATAATTTCTCTCAATCTCTCTCTGCCCACATATAACATACACACATACATATATGAATTCTAGATTACATATAGGTAACACAATGCAGAGAAACTCATGAGACTATATAAAAGCATTATTGGCAAAAAAAAAATTCTGCAATGTGTAGAGAATAGTAAATATAATGTAGTTTAACTTTTCTCCCCACAAATTTAATTTTTAAAATTAGCCATGTAAAATCTTTGATGTAGAAAAAAATTTTCCTGAAATTTGTATCTATATTTGCTTCAACTGATTAAAAAAACCAAAACCCAACCAACAAACTCTTTTTTTTTTTTTAAGTGAGGCAATTGGGGTTAAGTGACTTGCCCAGGGTTAAGTGTTAAGTGTCTGAGGCCGGATTTGAACTCAGGTACTCCTGGCTCCAGGGCTGGTGCTCTATCCACTGCGCCACCTAGCTGCCCCCAACAAACTCTTAATAGCAGATACTGTTCATATAATCCAGTTTAAGTAGGTTTTGTGTACAACCAATCATGCTAGGCACTATAGGGAATATAAAAATGATTAAGACAGTCCCTTCTCTCAAGAGGAATATAACCCAGTAAATAATCTAATGTGCCCAAGTAACCATGACATACTGGAATATGTGATCAATCTCCTCCTGGGGTACAAGCCTGTGGATGAGGGAAGACTCCATTGAAGAAGTACCATTTGAGCTGGTCCAGAAAGGGTGAGTAAATGTGTGGAAGGCAAAAAGAGACAGGGGCAGGGAAGGCAGTGAGAAATGCTTCTTGGGAGCAGGGAAGTGGCAGAACACCTCTGGGGCTGACGGGAACAAAGGATGAAGGAGGAGAGTGAGAGGTAAGACTGGGAAGCTGAGGCCAGATCATGAAGCACAGTAAGTGCTTAATAAATTGCTTGTTTACAGACAGATGGGAGGACCTTGAATACTAAAATAAAGCATTTGCCCTTTTATCCAGGAGACAGAAGTGTTTTGAATAGGAGAGTGACAAGATCAAAGCTATGCTCTGGGAAGGAGATTCTGCCACCAGGATGCTAGAATGGCCAGGTGGGAAAAGTCAGGAAGCATTGTACCAGTAGAGGGTAAGGAGCCTCTGAACTGGGGTTCACAGAGGAAACTGAAATAAGGGGATGGAGGGAAGAGACATTACAGACAAAGAATCACCCAGATTTCGTGATTGGATAAGGAAACAAAGAAGGATGAGGGTTTGGGGCCAGTGTGGCACCTCAGAGGCAGCACTGAGAGAAAAGACAGGGTAGGGAATGGGGAAATGGGAGAGGAGAGGGAAGGCATGGGGGAAGGCTGTTTTAAACACATCGGGAGACGTGGGGGCTAAAGTAATAGCAAGTTGGAGATGCATGGCAGGCAGAACTGAAGTCAGATCAAGAGAAAGTGAAATGGGAGCGAGAAGAGCTGAAGCTATCGTAGCAGATGGGATCAATAACAGGGAGTACAGAGTAAAAAAAAAAAGGGGGGGACCAGAAAGAAAGTTTTTAAATGGCCATATAAAAAAATAATAATATGATAAGCAAATTAGAGGAACAGAGAGGAAATTACTTTTCAGATCTATGCATAGGGGAAGAGTTCATGATCAAACAATAGAGAAGATCACAGAAAATAAAGATGGACAGTTTTGATTATATAAAATATAACTGATTATATAAAATTTAAAGGTCTTGCAGAAACAAATCAAATGCAGTTTAGGCTATTAGGCAAATAAGTAAATGACTAAAAAAAGACATTTTTTGCAAGTTTCTTTGATAAAAGTATGATAAACATAAAAAGAACTGATTCAAATTTATAAGAATAAAGTCCATTCCCCAATTTTCAAATGGTCAAAGAATATGAAAAACAATTTAGTTTAAAGTTAGAACAGAAGCACAAAATTGGGAGGGAGGAATCTTTGTAGTAAGCTTCTCTGACAAAGGTCTCATTTTCAAGGAGGAAGAAATCCAAGTCTTCAACAATCATTAATTTTTTTCCAAATTATTACTAGTTGAAGATATGCATATTACGGTAATTCTGAGGCTTATCTCATACCCATCAGATTGCCAAAGATGACAAATAAGGAAAACGACAAATGTTGGAGGGGCCATGGGGAAATAGGCACAAGAATGCACTGCTGCTGGGCCTGTGGATTCATCTGGTCATTCTGGAAAGCACTTTACTTGGAATTATGTCCAAAAAGCGAGACAAAGCTCTCCCTCTTTTAGGTCTTTATATCAAAGAGATCATGGATCAAAATACTTACAGTAATTCTCTTCACCATAGCCCCAAACTGGAAGCTAAAGCGGTGTGTCTCCACTGGGGATTAGCCAAGCAAACAGTGGAGTGTGCATGTAACAGAATATTATTGTGCCATAAGAAATGATAAAGTGGGCAGCTTCGGTGGAAACCAGGAAGACTTCGATGAACTGATGCAGAACAAGAACCAGGAGAAACAGAGATACAACGATAACAACAGTATGAACAACTCTGAAAGACTTTAGTTGTCTGATGGATGTAAAGATAAAGCACTAGTCCAGAGGACTGAAGAGGAAATGTATCACCTGCCTCAAGGCAGAGAGGTGATAGACTTAAAATGCAAAAAAGACATACATTTATTATGAGGATTATTATTATCAAACAACCAGGTGGTTCGAGGGGCATTGGATCTGGACTCAGGAAGACCTGAGTTCAAATCTAGCCTTAACCACTTACTAGTTGTGTGAATGTGGGCACTTAACATCTATTAGCGTCCATTTTCTCATTCATAAAATGAGGATAATAATAACATGCATCTATCTAGCAAAGTTATTGGGAAGCCAAAATGAGTATTTGTAAAGCACTTCATAAACCTTGAAGCACTATATAAATGATAGCTATTATTATTGCTATTATTCTATTGTTCAACACAGGATGGATGTTTTTGGTTTTGTTTTTTTTTGCGGGGCAATGGGGGTTAAGTGACTTGCCCAGGGTCATGCAGCTAGTAAGTGTCAAGTGTCTGAGGCTGGATTTGAACTCAGGTACTCCTGAATCCAGGGCCAGCGTTATCCACTGAACCACCTAGCTGCCCTGAATTAATTTTTAATAATTAAAATGCGTATAAGTGGTCCAACCATTCTGGATTTCAATTTGAGACTGTGTAAGAAAGGGGACTAAATTGTCCGTATCCTTCAATCCTGCAATTCTGCCGTTGGCATATATCCCAAAGCAGTCAAAAGTAGAAACAAAACTTTGATACACACTAAAATAGTCATTGTATCAGTCAGCCAACAAACATTTATTAAGCACTCTTTGGACAAAAATAAAATAGGTACCTAGGGATTAGAGAATGAAGGAAAAAACTGTGATATGTTAACATAATGGATTATGATTCCATTTTTTAAAAATGAAGAATTCAGAGATATGAGATTTATATCAAAGGGTTCTTAATTTAGGATCTGCAATGGTTTTTAAAAAATGTTTTGATAATTACGTTCACATACACTAATCCTTTGTAATCATGTGTATTTTATGCATGTAAAATGCATTTAAAAACATGCCTCTGGTAAGGGGTCCACAGGCTACACAAGGCTGCCCAAGGGTCCCAGGAAATGAGGAAAGATTAAAAACCCTTACTGATAGGAACTGATACAGAATGTAATAAACAGAACCCAGAGAATGATGGATGACAAAATAATGGACAAAAACACATAAATGGCCTAAAAAAGTGTAAATGAAGATTATGAAAAGAAAGTTGAATTCTGAATAACATAAGAGATAATAAAAACTATTTCCTCTCTCCCAGCAAAGAGTAGGGAATTACTAGGGCAGAATACAGGACATATACTGTTAGGCCTGGTCTCTGTAGCAGATATTTTGCTTACTTGTATTGACTTGACACAAGGGAAGGTTCTATAGGAATGTGGATGGGAAATGATTGTGATATTGTGATAAAGACAAAAGGCATCAAGAAGATAGATTAAAAATGAGATACAAGGGTAGGCAGAGAAAATGGATGATAAACTAGAGTGTAATGTCACAGGAAAGAATCTCTAGGCAAGGATGGCTGATTGTGTCAGATACTGTAAAAAGAGTAAAGAGAAGTGGGATGGGCTACCTTCCCCCCTACAATAGCAAACAACTGAAGAAAACCGTGGAGGGGGAAGGAGTAGAAGCAAGTAGGAAGCCCTGGCTACTCTTCTGAGAAGGTTGGTGGTAAAATGGAGGAGAAAGGTTAGGAGAACGGATCACATGGGCAGTTTTCTTTGTAGAAACACATAGAACACACATGCCTAACTAAATGCCACAGGGCTCGTGGAGTATTTTTGGCAATTCCAGTCAACTGTACCCCAACTTTTACACTTGTCAGGTGTCCAGGGCTCTGATTTCCACAAGAAAAGTTTCAAGATAATTCCCACACAGGTCAGAAAGAGCACCATTGAAAGGTTGAATAGCAGACATCGACATGGTCCGTCATGGCTTCCAAATTGCCCTGAATACAGTCTCATTTAGTCCTACCAAGGGCATCTGTATATGCATTGTACAGATAAAGAAAATGGCTTAGAGGGATTAAATGACTGGCCCAAGGTCACAAAGCTCGTAAGGGTCAGAGGCAACATTTCAGTGTGGTGTTCGGCTCCCGCTCTAGTAATCTTTCCATTTCACATGGTCACGGTCACTTTAGATGAGTTACTCTAAAAGATGACAATAAAACTGGTGGCTTACCATTGAGGAGTTTCCTTTTACTTTCCTGAGAGATGGTCCTTGAGCACAGGTACGTATGAACTCTTCATGGTCTAGAGGGATATGACTGGCTCCTCCACCAGAAGAGACATCATACCCTACCCCATAAAGGTAGAGAAAATGGGAAGAACTCCTATCTGACTGCTAGAGAGAAAGAAGAATGTAAGTGCTACTGGGACTGATGAGCAAAGGAAAGAACTGTGCCAAATATTGTCTTTGCGTCGGAGGATCCCAATGGAAAACTTGATCCAGGCTGATGCCTGAGAAATGTGAGAACCACTCAGTGGAAATCCATTAGGAAAGGAATTGAAACATTCCTTTGAAAGAATACTCCAAAGGCCTAATGAGAGAAATGCAAACTAAACCAGCTCCGAAGTCTCACCTCCCACCCAGTTAGAGGGACGGAGATGACAAGAACTGAACAAGCTAACTATTCCAAGGACTGGGGGAAGACAGGCAGCCTAACGCACCACGATCCAGTCCATTCAGGCCAGATAACGAATGGCACCAGTAGTCAATGAGTCACTAACTGGCACAGACCCTTGGACCCAGCAACCATCTGTGGGCATTTCCCCAAAGCAGAGAGAGACAAACGCCAAGTTCCTATATATAGAAAAATGTTTATTGCTGTACTTTTTGTGGTAGGAAAAGGCTGGGGGAAAAGTTAGTGCCCATCAACTAGGAAATGACTGAACAAACTGTGGTATACAAATTTAATGAGATATTATTACTCTCTAAGAGATGAGAGAGATGAGGAACTGGGAGAAAACTGCAAGGACTTGTACGGACTGAGAGTGAAGCAAGCAGAAGCAGGAGCACAAGTGACTGCTTGCAACAATGGGAAGGACATCAGCAGTGAAAGCTAACCCAACTCTTGCTGATACACCCTAGTTAATCTTGATTTCAGAGGGACTGGCCTGGAAATGACCTCCCTCCTCATGGCAGAGGGGTGGGAGATGACAGGGGCAGAGTGAAGCATATGTTGTCTGACATGTAGTAAGGAAGAGGGAGGCAGAATTGTTTAAAACACATGAATAAAACTTTCTTTTTTAAAATAAGGACTAAGGTTGAGAAGTTGGGGCTCTAGAAATAGACCTTAACCAAACCAACCAACACAGGAAGACCCTCCTGAACTTGCTAAAGTGCAGGCAGGAGCCCCTAGGCCATGAAGCTCGGCTGTGTGCCAAGGCCATGCCCCAAGGCCACATGGTCCTTTTTCCTCTTTGGGGTGGGGGCTTGGCCATGACAACTATCACCCATTCAGTTTTCATTTTGACTGTGGCTGTTCTTGTCAGTGAAAAGGATACAGCCATTGGGCAGACTGTTTCTGGTTCTGCTGGCTTCACTTCTCACCAGGATGCACATACTTCCCCCTCTTGATAGCTGCTGCCTAGATGTTCCATCACATCCACATGCCAACGGTTTAGAGCCATTCCCAAATAATGGGCATCTAGTCTGTTTTCAGTTCTTTGCTATTACCAAAAAGGCTACAATAAACATTTTGAATGTATACTCGTCGTTTCCTTCTCTCTTTGTTCGATTTCATCACTTCTCATTTGATTGCATTCATGCATCGTAATTTGTTCAGCCATTCCCAACAGATAGCCATTTCTTTCTTTCTGGTTTTCTGTTGCTACACAAAGTGCTTTTGTGCGTGTATGTTTTGCCCCCTAACATATATGGGGGTCTGTCTTTGATCTATTTGAGGGATATGCTTAACAGTGGCAGCCCTGCATCACAGAACAAGGACATTTCGTGTCATTTCTTAGCATAATTACAAACTGCTTTCCCAAAAGCTCTACCAACTGTGCATTAATGTGCTCATCCTTTCACAGTCCCTCTGAGATAGATTATTCCCACTTTTGCCAATTAGCTGGGTATAAACTAGATTTTACATTTGGTCCCGGAAATAATATGGGGTGGGGAGGGAGTGGGAGGGAGGCACGTGTGTGTGTGTGTGTGTGTGTGTGTGTGTGTGTGTGTGTGAGATGGATGACTATGAGGCAAAGGGGGAAGGCAAGGTTGAGGAAAAGGGTCAGGAGAGACAGGATCAGGCACGTGCCTTAGAAAAATCACTTTGTCAGCTGAGTAGAATAGATTGGAATGTGGTGAAATCTGAAGCAAGGAGACCTAGCAACAGTGCAGGGGTCAGATGACAAGCACCTGCACCAGGCCTGTGTGGGTAGACCGAAGGGGACCTATAAAAGAGATGTTGTGAAGGTAGAAAGTACAAGACTTGGTAAGAGATTGGTTAAGTGGTGTGAGTGCCAGTGAAGAATGAGGATTCCACTAAAGTTAAGAACATGGAAGAACTATCATGGTGCCCACAACAGCAATAGGAAAGTTGGGGAGAGAGGAAGGAACTAGGAAAAGAATGAGTTATTTTGCACATAATGAGTTTGAGATGCCTAATGACATCCAGTTTGAGATGTCCAAAAGGCAGTTGGACATGTGGGGCTAGAATCCAGGGGAGAGATTAGGACTGGATATAACTGAACCAATTGGAATTGATGAGATCACCAAGCAAGACAGTATAAAGAGAAGGTGGCCCAGGACAGAGCCTTGAAGTCAAGGTAAGTAGGTAGGACCCAGAGGAAGATCCATCACATAGGTAGGCAAGCAAAAGTCCAGAAGGAGAGTGAAACCAGGAGAAGAATGGTTAACCATGTCAAAGGTTGCAGAGATGTCAAGATCAGGACTGAGATAAAACACATTAGATTTGGTTATTAAGAAATCATCAGTAACTTTAGAATCAAGAAGTTAGAAGTCAGATTGCAAAGAGTTTAGAAGACATATGTGAGAAAAAGTAGAAGCACCAACTGTAAACCATGCTTTGGATAAGTTTAGACAGGAAAGAGAGGATATAAGATGACAGCTAGCAGGGATGTTGAGAACAAGTGAGAATTTTTAAAGGTGGGGAGACATGGGCTTGTTAGTGGGAAATAGGGAAGCACCCAGTAACTAGGCAGAGATTAAAAATTAGTCAGAGAGTGGGGATGACAGAGAGGGTAATCTGTTGGACAAGTTGGGATGGGATTGGATGGGATTGAGGGTACGTGGAAAAGGACTGGCCTTGGCCTGGACAGGAGCCACTTCTGCATGCAAGACGGGGAGGGGAGGGATTCAGAAGGGGGCAGAGGGGAGGGGAGAGGAGATGGCAAAGGAAGACATCCAAGTGACATGGGAAATCCCTTAGGAAGCCCTAAAAGAGGACAGACAGCTGCCACACTGGACAATTTAGGTATGAATACGGCTGGAGGCTGAGAAAGACGAGATGATGCCGTAAGGTAGATGCCAGGCACCAGGTCGCCATGAAGCCTGACAATTTCACTATGGCATAGAGTATTTTCAATGCAATCATATCTGAAACAATCAAACCTCCTTTTGTTCCTTATTATAACTCATATATATTTTATCACGGTAACTTGAAAAGTACTGCCAGGTCATGACACTCAATCTGAGTTGCAGTAGGGACCCAATTCCCTTGATCCCAAGCCTTTATAAATCTTGCTGGACATCAAAGTTCTACACTTTGTGCATGCCACCTCATAAGTACCCTACTAGACGTTCTCAGCTCTGAGACTTCCATAGCTCTTCGGTGACCCCAATCTGGAGTCTTGCCCTGAGATTGTAAGCCAATGTTTACACTGGTTTCCCCCCCCCCCTTTTCCCATCAGCTTCATTTACTTGATGGCTGAAATATTTGTCTAGGCCCTAAATTTGTGAGATAACTATGCAGCTGTATGACTCACAACTTGGGAACAGAAGTTAACCACAAATTATGCAATGCTGAGCAGATTTTTTTTAAAACCTTGCTTAGTACAACTGGAAAATGTGAAGCTCCCTGCCATATTCAAATCTTCATTGACTTACCTTTAAAAAAAACCCTTTTAATGTTGTTTTAACATCAGCTTAATTTATAAATATGTCCCCCTCTCCACCCAGAGAGTCATCCCTTGTATCACATAAAAAAGAAAAAAAATTTTTAAGCTTTTCTGCTAAATTAATTCACTGAACAGGACAATATATGCAATGTTCTAGACATATCATCTCCCATCTCTCCAAATAAGGAAAGAAAGTGTCTTTTCTCATCTTTTCTTTGGGCCCAACTTGGGTGAATAGAATTCTGAGGCATTTGGTTTTATTCCTTTTGATTCCTCCCATTTTCACTTGGGCAGTCACTGTGGGTCCCGGTTTTCTTGGTTGAGCCTGCTTCACACCACATCAGATCATATCTTCCAAAGCTTCTCTGGAGTTTTCATAATGATCATTTCTTACAGCACAGTCATATTCTAGTACATTCAGGACCCCCAAGTTCTTTCGCCTTTCCCCAAATCATGGAGCTCTATTTGTTTCCAGGTCTTCACTACTACAGAAAGAACTGCTCCAGATAATTCAGCATATAGGAAATCTTTCAAATTCTGTTCTCCTTGGTGTGTGTGCCTTGCAGTGAGTGTATGTACATGCACACACGCGGCGCGCGTGCACACACACACACAGCCTCTTTCTGTACTGCTAAGCATCTGATCTGAAGTAAAGAAGTGTATGAACATTCTAGGCACTTCCTAGGCACGGTTCCCACCTGTCTTCCAGAAGACACAAATCCACAACTTTAACAGTGTTAGTGTGTTGTCTTTACTATTTTAAATTATGAACTTAAATAAATATCAATAAAAGGCAAGCATCTAATTTACAAAGACCCCCCAAAAGACGACTGTGTATGAAACTATAAACTTCTTTTATTTGCATATTTTGAAAACTAACTAAACTTCACACAACAGTAACAAAGCTGCCCTATCTCTGAATCCCCTGCCGAACTTCTTTCTGCATTCTGGGGTGTATTTATTTAACATTTCAACAACACTCTGTGCCTATCTTTCCACGAGCACTCCAACACTGATTCTTCTTACATTCTGTCAACTTTTTCAGTGTGCTGGGTAACAGATAAAACTTCTGAGATTTTTAAAAATTTGTTTTTCTCTTGTTACTGATTTGAAGCAATTTTCCATATAGTGGTTAATAGTTTGAAATTCTTCTTTTGAAAAGTTTGTTCATAGTCTCTGGCTTCTTAGCTCTGGCAATGGCTCTAGGCCTTCCGCATTGATGTCAGCTGCCTTAACTCAGCTAACAGCCCTTTATCAGAGAGAAGTGAGTTAACCATGTTTCCTAATCTACAGCTCACCTTCGATTTCCTGGAACCTAAATGACCTATTTCATGCTCACCTCGATCTCATTTGGTTAAGATCTCCCCTAGACCGGGGGCTCTTAACACGGTATCTGTCAGTTTTTTAAAAATGTTTTTATGACTATGTCAAAAGAATTGGCTTCCTTTGCAATCCCAGGTATTTTGTTTTACATTTTAAACATGAATCTGAGAAAGGGTCCAGACTTCACCCAAGTATTCCATGACAGAAAAGTTAAGAATACCTGGCATAACCTCATTTCAGACAGTTTGCTTCCCAGCTTTTCCTGCAGTTCTTGTCAAAGAGCAGGGTCTTCCCCAAGTACCTTATGTTCTCAGGAATACCAGTCACTGGATCAAGAACACCTTATTTTATCCTTCTTTACTTAGTCTGTCCCAAACACTTAACTTGACTTTTGGATTATTACAGCTTTCTACCACAGTCTGATTCCTATAATTTCTCTTCCCCACCTTCATTGCTACTGATTTTTCATAATTTCCCTTGAAATTCTAGGCTTTTTTTTCTTCCAAATGAAACTTACCTTATTTTTAAGAAGATATTTGTTCCTACAGATCAAAATTTCCCGCAACCATTTGAGGATTTCTGTACTGCTAAGCATCTGATGGGTAGTTAGCTTTTTACAGATATAAAAAAGCATTTGTGAGCTGAAACAAAATGAAGTCGATCAGCAGTAGCAGAGTCATCCTCTAATACAGACACAACTAATATTTAATAACAGAATTTTCCTATAACCTAATTTTTAATGACTGATTATTTCTGTCAGGTTTAATAGAGAAGTTTAACAACTTTCTCTGAAATACAAATGACTGTTTTATAGGCTATAACGTAAATGTTTTTGCCCACCAGTGAACCTCACTTCCATTCTTCATTTTAAAGAACTATAAGTGGACTTTATTTTCAGAAACAGAAGGTATAAAGTCTTCCAGCTGAATCTACATATCTTTTCAATTCATCTACTTATAAGTTAAGTCACCCTGTAAGGCCCGATTTATAGGTTATACTTGAATACACTGGCCTATCCCTCAGGATCTTGCTGTCCTGTCCCTTTTAAACATGTCATTTATTTCCTACCATATGGATCATTTGCCTTCTCATAAATCTTAAGTTAATAAATCGAAAAGCCTTCAATACAAACTCTTCACTTGTCCAATAATGGTATTGTTACATTAGGATACTTTTGAAAGTAACAAGCATTTAAAGAGTTAAACCTGAAACATCCTATGTAGTTGGGAGGCATTTTACAGATATGATTCATATCTTATCTGAAAGACCTATAGACATGGGCATATGAGATTCATGCTGAACTAGGTATGACTTTACAGAGCTGGAATTTTTTAAGATTATAATACAGTTAATAAAAATTAAAATGGACATACCTAATCTCCCAGAATGTTTCTATTGGTGAATCTGGATTCCATAAGTCAATGCTATCCAACTGATGAAGAACCAGCAAAGCCTAAATGTAAAGATAAGAGTATTTCACTACTACATGAAACTAGTGCTTTAAGCAGAGAACAGCAGCAATACGCGAGGCTCTGAGGGAAAGAAGAGTCATTATAGGGATGCTCTCTTTGCACCCCAAATCCTAAGCACAGTGCCTGGCACACACTAAAGGCCAAGAAATCCATTCTGACTGTCGGTTGATTTAAAAAACAAAAACTAGAACTATTTTACCGAAGACCTAAATATTTCCAAAGAATATGGCATTATTCCCCCTAACAAGAGGGTAACTGTGAGTAAAAGTTGGTCATATGTACACAGACAGAGGAATAGTTTGGTTTCCAGGTCTCCCAAAGAAGCAGATGCCATCTTGCCTGCTAGAAAACATTTTGAACAAGAGAGTATTTTAGAAGGGAATAAAAAGCCGGAGGGAAATCCAGACTTCGTGCTCTACAAAATATTTATCCTTGAGACTCAAGCTTAGCTAATGGGCAGATTATAAGATACTTGCTATTTTAAAAAAATATATTTTTTCCACCTTTCTAAAGAGAGGTGACAGGGTATAAAAGGGCAGAGAGGGGGGACATCAGAGCAATATACCTGGGCTCCAGTATCGCCTAGTATATACTTGGCTCAGTACTCTAAGTAACGCTAAGACCATCTCTAGGAAAATGCACTGCTACGAGGAGATTCGTTTATTAATAAAATTACAGGTCAGCTCCCTAGCCCTACCTCCTGTTTAGAAAGGTCGGTCATTTGGTAGCCCTGAGGAGAAAGCTGAAAATCACAGATCCAAAGAAGACCGAGCTGGGAAGCAGGGCACAGTACAGGTCATTTCTTTTGAACCAGCCTTGTGATCTTGTTGGATTGTGAATACTGATGATTGGGAAATTCCCTCTACCAATGCAAACTAGCTCTTGGGCTTCCATTTGTAGTCTTAGAATACTACCTGTGGCACCACGAGGAATGAACCAACAAACATTTATTAAGCACCTACTATATGCTGAGCACTGGCAAGACAAAAAGAGGCAAAAGACAGTCCCTGCCCGTAAGGAATTTACAGTCTAGTGGGAGAGACAACATGCAAACACACACACAGAGCAAGCTATAAGCCTGATAAATAGGAAATAACTAACAGAGGGAAGGCACTAGAATTAAGTGAGGTTGGGGAGGGCCTCCAGTAAAAGAAGGGATTTTAGATGGGCCTTAATGGAAGCCAGGGAAGTCAGCAGTCAGAGCAGGCATGGGGAGAGCCGAGATAACCAGAGCTGAAAGGTGGTACAGCCGAGAGGCCAGGGTCACTGTGGAACAAGGGATAAAAAGAGTGGAAAGGCAGGAGTTATAAAAGGCTTTGAATACAGGAGGCATCAGGAAGCTGCTGGAGTTTATTTGGCCATGGTGGGACCTCTGTGTTAGGAAAATCACTTGAGTGAATGACTGAAGGCTGGACTGGAGCAGAGAGAGATGGGAGGTAGGCAGACCCACCAGCAGTAGACAATTGTAAGAATCCATGTGTGAGGGGATGAGGGCTTGCACCAGGGGGGTGGCAGTGTCAGAGGAGAAAGGGGGCGAATTTGAGAGATGCCGCAAAGGTGTATTCAATAGGCCCTGGCAACAGCTTGGATACGAAGGGAGTAAGCGAGAGTGAGAAGTACAGGATGATGCCCAGATTGCAAGTCTGAGGAACTGGGAGGATGGTCCTGCCCTCTACAAAAACAAGGAAGTTGGGGGGGGAGGGGGGAGAGATACTGAGTTCAGTTTTGTACATATTGGGTACATCCAGTTTGAGATGTCTGGAAGGCGGTTGGAGATTTGAGATGGGAGGCCAGCAGAAAGTTTAGGGGCAGGCAAGATAGGGCTGAGACTCGTCCCATAGAGGTGGTCATGAAATCCAGGGGAGTGGGGAAGATCACCAAGGGAAGTAGTATTAGAGGGAGAAGAGGAGAGGGCCCAAGACAGAGTCCTGAGGGACACCTGGGGTCAGACGGTATGACCTGGAAGAGGATCCAGCCAAGGAGACTGAGAACAAGTAGTCATGTAGGGAGGAGGGGAGACAGGAGACAGAGAAGGGGTAGATTTTCTCCACCTCTATTCAGCAGCACCTGTGCAAGAGTCTGAATTGCAACTCACTTTGGCCTGTCATAGCCACTGGAGGTCCAAGGTCCTTGGCTGTCAAATGTGGATCTCATTGGATGATCCAGGGATACTTCCTGTTCTAAATCTTGTAATTCTTTTACATAACTCCAAAAGCTATGGATTTTAGTATGTCCAGAATTATAAAAATCCTCTCTCTCCCCCTATCTCTCTCTCGGGGACAGGGCAATGGGAGTTAAGTGACTTGCCCAGGGTCACACAGCTAGTAAGTGTGAAGTGTCTGAGGCTAGATTTGAACTCAGGTCCTCCCGAATCCAAGGCCGATGCTTTATCCACTGTGCCACCCAGCTGCCCCCAAATCAACTCTCTTAAAAGGAATTAATTGTGTTACTTTCATCGAATCAAATTATACTTTAATTTCCTGAATTGCAATTTTGAGAGTTAAGCATTAAGTTTCTGGTGATCAAAATGAACCACACCAATTCAACTCTAACACTCTGATGAAAACTACCGATATACTTTCTCAACTCTTCAGGCTTCACATTCATACCCTGATTCCAGCTCCTTTTAAAAACTCTCAATTTTGAAGATTACATTTCAAAAACTTTTGGAACTAGAGTTTTAACTAGATTGAGTAGGAAGAATAAACAGGGTAAGTGAATGACCAGTAGAGCGGCCCTAAATACTTAGCTATTTCTAATCCATGATGTTATTTTCCAGCCCACCCTGCTAAAAAGGAGCTGTCTCGGCTCTAACACAACAGTGTTCAGCCTCAGACATTTGGGAGGGCAGATGGTGCTAAGTGAGAAAAGCAGCTGCCCATTAGACAGTCCACTGTGATTACAAAATGCTTTCTACAACCTCCTTGGATCATCAGAACCATGAGAAATGAGGATGGTGAGGGTCAGAGAGTGGCCTGGCTGCCCACAGGGCTTCCAAGCCAAGTCCAGGGATCTTAGCCTGGTCTGGGCACACCCCCAGCACTTCCCACAGTCCTCTGCTCACATTTTAGACTGCACTGATTTGTTCCCACGTGCAGCTCCTTGAGGGCAGAGCCTGTTCTGTTTCTGTCTCCGTGGCTGTAGCACCTCCTTACAATTGGGCACACAGAGAACCTACAATCAGGGCTTGCTGAATGAGCAATTGTAGCATCCGAGATCTGGAGCCAGGAAGGGCCATCGGCACCAGTCTAGCCCAGCTCTGTCTGTTATCTGGCAGGAGGAAGCCAAGGCCCAAAGAGGCTCAAAGACATAGCAGGAGTTGGCAGAGGCAGGAGACGCTCCACAGAGCCTCTGATGAGCAGGGCCTAAGCGGAGGTCAGGAGGGCCACTCCACCAGTTTTGTGGCAAAAACAGGATTTCAGGAGAGATGGAGCGCTGCTCCGACCTGGGGACGGTCTTTAGAGGCCTAGGGACCCATACCTAGAGAAGCACCTCAGGAGTGACCAAACAGGTGCTTTCAAGATTTCATTTGAATCCCTCTCCCTAAATAATTCTGAGTCATCCGGAAATAAGAAAGGAATTCCAAGTCCTGCCTGCCGGGAGGTCTCTGCCCAGGGTTCTTGGGGGTTCCTAAATACAAGGAGTTAGCAGGAATTTCCCAAGTCACGCTACAAACTCCCTGTAAGCCATAGACGAGAAGGGGGACATATGTAACGAGAAGGGGAACACATGTAATGAGAAGGGGAACACATGTAACGAGAAGGGGGTATATGTAACGAGAAGGGGAACATATGCATATGTAACAAGAAGGGGGACACATGTAACGAGAAGGGGGACACATGTAACGAGAAGGGGGACACATGTAACGAGAAGGGGGACACATGTAACGAGAAGGGGACACATGTAACGAGAAGGGGGACACATGTAACGAGAAGGGGGACACATGTAACGAGAAGGGAACATATGTAACGAGAAGGGAACATATGTAACGAGAAGGGGGACATATGTAACGAGAAGGGGGACATATGTAATGAGAAGGGGGACATATGTAACGAGAAGGGGGACATATGTAACGAGAAGGGGGACATATGTAACGAGAAGGGGAACATATGTAACGAAAAGGGGAATGATTAGGCTTTCTTGGAAGCCTAATCAATGGTAATCACTAGGATCTGAGCCTGGGTGTACAATAAACAGCATGAGAGCGTGCCCCAAATCAAACACCATCCAGGGTCAGCTGTGTGGCCCTCACTGGCCCAAGAGTTCTGGACTAGACCAGGAGGACAAGGAGAGAATGTGGACAAGCCCAGAGTGGGGAAGAGAACGTTCCAGAGAGAGGGCAGGAAGGAAGGTAGCAGCACAGGGCCCAGACAGCCCCAGGTCTGGGTCAGACAGAGCATGCTCCGTACCTGGGGGCCAACAGGGCTGAAAAGCAGGGCCAGCCTATCGACAGCGTTGAAGGGCAGGCAGGACCCTGGCTTGACATGGCATAATAAAGGACAATACTCCATCGTCACACTGGGCCCACATGTCTACAAAGCGCTGTCCTCACAAGAGCCCCTTGAGCTACTTGGTGCATCTATGACTGTGGCTATGTTATGGCTCAGAGATGGTAAATGGCTGGCCCAAGGTCACACAGCTAGTCAGTGATGAGCCTATCTCTTCATTCCCAGCCCAGGGATCTTTCCAGTACACCACAAGGAAGATGAATGACATGATGAGGGATCAGAGGAGGGAGACTCGGAAGCAGGAAATAACTAAGTCAGGACATGTAACAGTGGGCTGGGAGATGAGGGGCACAGGCTGAGCAAGGGCTAAAAACTAGGAATATCTTCAAGGAAAAGCTGCTGATGGCTGAGTGACTATGAAAGAGATCAATGACCAAGGCCAACTAAAGAGGACACCAAACTTTCAGGCCCAAGTAACTGGAGAAGCCTACAAAGTAAAGTCCATGGAACTTGAGTCCAAACAAAAGGGAATTACCAAGTGCCTAGAAGGTATTGATCCTTCAAACAATTAAAAGAGTCTCTCATAGTACATGGTCCCCTCCCCAAGTCTCTTGCCTCCCTCCAATCCAGTCTCCCAAAACAGCTCTGACCACATCACTCCCCACCTCAGGAACCCTGAATGGCTCCTTAGGGATTCCAAGATGAAACAATATTTCCTTTTTCTCTTGTCCTTTTTTCATTCCCATTTTGGTCTATTCCACAAAATCCCCACCACCAGAGAGTGAGACAGCAAACCCCACCCCATTTCAAAAAAGCTCCATAGGCAGGAGAGAGGGTGAGACGGTGAGCGATCCTTGGGGTTTTTCATCAGCTCATTCCAAAGCAGTGCTGGCATCAGCATTCATTTTTAAGGTCACCATAACATGCAGTTCATAATTTCATTACCCCACGTTTTTAAAGTGGCTTTCCCTAAAGGCACTGGTCAGCAATTAAATTTATTATTTTTCTAAGCATCAGCAGTTACATGTCTTATAAAAGCTCAAGCAAGAGCATCCTTACCCTCATATAGTCAAGAGCCTTCACCGACAAGCCTGTCACTATCACCTTCTACTGAGAGGCAAAAATACCCACCACGAAGTCCAGTAAACGAGGCACAGAAAACCTCCCCATCAGAAGCTCAGCAGGACAGCCAAGGTGAAGTTCTTCTTACCTCCATGGCTTCTTGGGCTATCTCTGGCATGCTGGACTGTGGGACGAGCTGCACAAGGCCTGTGATTAACTCGGCCGTACTCCCCTGAGTTTCAGGCCCTTGTTTTCTGGGATTCTGCAAAGAACAGTGCAAAGTTTTCATTCTTCTTTCATTATACCTGTTAGAGTTTCCCTACTTGTTCATCTACACTTTGCAAAAAAAACCCTAATGATAAATACAATCCATCTTCAGGGTATTCTCATTTAACAAAGTTAATGGGCTCCAAGTATTAATTTAAAATTGTTTTTTATGATTTTATGAGGAATAATGGATTATTTCCAAATTATTTTAAACAACTCTGATGGAAAGATAAGCTTCTAACTTAGACTTTATTAATTTGGAATTTATAACCACAGAAGAGATAAGATTGCAATGTAATACAGGGAAAAAATCCACAAGTTATTTGAACTTCTAGAACCTTTCTCTCCCCTCCTGCTCCCATATTTTCATAGAAACACTAAGGCTCTGAAATTAACAGCAGTTACTGGGGCTAGAATTAAGGTCTTCTACCTTATTGTAACCGCTACTATGCTACCTTTCAACTATACAAAAGGAGTCTAATAAGTAAATCAATAATAGTAAAAGGTCAAAAACTGTTTTTCAATCACTTCAGATGTTGATTTAGATGTTAAATAATCATAATTCTACATTTGTAGAAGCTGAACCTACTCTGATATTCTAATTACAAGTCACTCTTTCAAAGTGATTAATAAGCAGTCTTGACAAAGACATCAAGAAGACAACAGTCTAAGTGTATTTCTAGTTATCCTAAAAGTAATATGACTTTAAAAACAGAAAACCCAAATCAGTACTCTCCAAAGTAGAGGCAGCAGCTTGAAACCTGAGGATGGTATGATAAAGCGATGGGAGGGTTGTGAAGATGGGTCTGATGCCCCCTTCCTCCCACTAGACAACCACAGGATCATCTCCAACACAATTGTCCTGTGCCTTAAACTCAGCCCTCCCAGACCACCCAATTGCCTTCTCCCACAGGGAGATGGGAGTGCAGTGTGTGGGCCCCTCAGAGTTCTTACAGCCAAACCCAATGTGACCCAGGCACCAATTAGCGGCTGGTGGGCAGGATGCTCTGAGGCATCGCCCGCCCTCACCTGCCAGCCACCTCATTATGTCTCTTAGCTGAAACAGGGCCCCCGAAATGGCTGAGGCTCTGCACTCTGAGGTAATGGCCAGTGAGTAAACTATACCATAGCAGAAATGAATCAGCTGCAATTCCCTATCTTTCCACCCAAAACACATCTCTCTTCCCAATGCCATCCCAGCTGAAGAAGGTAGCACTGCCTCTCTAGGTTTACAATGCTGGCGTTCTTGATGCTGCATTTTCTTTCCCTCCCTCCACATAGATCCAATCATTGTGAAAGCTCCTTACGTCTCCATCCACATCTCCTGTGCATCCAGCCCCTTCTCCTGCCGTGCAGAGCCCCCACCGGCCTATGCCAGGCCCTCACCACCTCTCCCCTAGACCACTGCGATAGGCCCCTCTAAAAATTGTTCTCCCTGGCTCAAATCTCTCTTCTCTCTCCGATCCATCTTCCGCCAAGCTAACAAATGGAGACCATGTCACTCTCCTAGTCGATCGATTCCAGGGGCTCCCTATCACTTCTAGCATTCAATACAATTTGATCTTTAGCTTATCCCTTTGTCATTTCTATCATTGCCCAAGGTTTACAAAGAGCATCACTATTCACAATGAGGCATGTGCATGCAGACAGTAAATAGGTGAGCCCTGCTATGGTGGGAGGGCCTGCTCCTTTTTCTTTTCTGATGCTGTGTATGATCCAAAGAGTTTGGAGGCACAGATCTTAACTCTGCAGAAATTCAAGCTGGCCTTCTTCCCAAATTCATTTAAATTTGGTCAATAAGTATCCAAAATAGAAACTCTTTCCCAACTCTTTAACTGGAATCCGCCCCTTTCAATGGCTTTGCAGCCAGTTTAATAAAGGCACTTATCCACTAGATGGCAGCAGAGATAGCATCTTCAAGGCTGAGACCTTAGGCTGCTCCAGTTGGACATGCAGACCTCTCTAAGCACCAGGGAATCGGGCTCCCTGCTGTGAAACTGAATTGCAAGCAGAAAAATGAATGCCACCTGTCCCTTAGTACTCAGAGGGCAGCTTCTACACAATAATACACGGGTGCATGCATCCAAATGATGGGAATTAACAGGGAAGAGGCTGACTCCCTGGTGCGAAGTGATGATCTAATAACAAAACTCTGGCTTAAGCTAATTCCATGAGGTTACCCAGGGGTCCCCTACTTGGAGAGGGAGAATCAGAAGAGTGGGCTGGATGGACCTAACGGGGCTTGGGCTGTATCCAGGGCATCCAGCTGGGAATGACTAAGACGAGATAGGGACGGACAGACAGGCAGGCAGGCAGGCAAGCAAGCAGACAGACAGACAGGAGTGATGTGCATGGAGATGAGAGTGGAACGCACAGGAACTGGGAGAGTCACCAAGAAAGAGACTGACCTTGCATACATAGTACAGGCATAGGATACTCAAAAAATAGAAATAAACAAGGTTTGCCCATTACACATCTGCACTAAACTCAAAACACATCAGACCTCATACTCACAAAAGGCTGCATTTATTGAAGGAAAGGGGCATCTAAGTTGGTCAACCGGGTCTCTCCTAGTGCTGTCCAGACACCTTCAGTGTGGCAAGGAATACTATACTGTGAGCAAAGCACTGGAGAACCACTGTGTTGGTGCCTTCTCCTCCCAGAGTACCTTCTACTTGCTTGCTATTCGTTTCATAAACATCTCACCAGGGACATGTTGTCTTTCCCCAATGAAACTGAAGCTCTTGAGGCCAGGCCACTTGATCTCTGAGCTTCCATGCTTGTAGCTAGGTATGTAAGCATGCTACTACTTGTAGAACATGCTTGGGTGTTGTAAGCAAAGTTCTCTAAAACACTGTACAAGCATGAGTTGTATCCACAGAGCCCGACACACAGAAGGCTCTTGATAAATGCTTGTGCATTCACTGAAGTGACTTATACAAAGTCACACAAGAAGCGACTAGAAAAGCAGATGGTATGAACACATCCAAATTCTGAATACAGTGCTCCTTCCCCTGAACCTCAATAAGCATATATCCTTACTCCCACTCTCCTTTCTCTAGTTCCCTATCTCACTGACAATTACACATGAACAGAAAGAAAACGGGAGGAGACTAAGAGACTTAACCTGCCATAGGAATATCAGTATTGAACCTTCCCCCAACGTTCCCCAGCAGATATAAAGCTGTGCTCAATGACTGCTCCCCCTCACCATCTACTCTCAGAATTCTCCTTAAACAGGTGTACATATTCTAACAATACGATACTTACAAAATGAGAACACCCTTCTAAAGCACATTAGAAATTAAGGAAATAAGTATGAGTGGCCTGCGGAATAAACTGTGTTATCATCCTGTATAAATTGCTTTTTTCTTTTAGGAAGAAGTCAATTGGAAATAGGAAATCGGAAATGTCAAAATCCTTTCTAGATAACAGTAATCTTTCAGGAACATGGTGTTTCTGTCAAGTTACATTAATGGGAATAATTTCAAGCATCAAAAGAAGTTTACTTACACATAGCAACAGCTTTGGATCTGCATGGATTAGTTTCACCATGGATAAGAGGAGGTATTTATAACTTCTTGTTTCCAAGTCCGTAGGTTTTTCTTTAAATTTAAGGCTTGTCATTTTTTCTTTAAATGTAAGACTCTAAGAAAAATATATTATTATCCTGTCAGTATCTATTATTTACTTAGAGGGTATTAACAATCCAACCATAATACAAAACATGGGAACCTTAGGGCTATTGACACCAGATGATATACTTTTAATATAAATTTCAGGGTAATCTATTATGTACAGTTTATTTTCTTAAATTAAAAAAAAAAACACTAGAAAAAGTGATCTAGCACGCACGCACGCACACACACACACACGTGCACAAACTACCTGCCAGTTTTACTCAGATTGATTAATATAAAAAAAAATTTTCCAAAATTATGAAAATGCATTGCAGCATAACTAGATTTGGGTAGAGACTCTTTAGCGAAGAAAAATATAAAACATATAAAAATGGAACTTGACACACCTCATACAGAGATGAAATGTTGGACTCCATGCTTTAATGACAGAGAGGCACCAAATCCTCTCCTTTAAAAAACCTTTTCTCAAAATAATTACGGATTTAAGAATTTCTCCTTGACATTGTTGCTTTGTGCTTTAGTGTCACTTCACCTTCCATAGTGAATAGTATCTATTTCATTAGAAACATGGCGTGGTATCACTGAAAAAATGTAGAAAGAATTCTGAGGAAGACTGTTTTGTGGAACATGGGGTTCTACTCCAAAGAAGTGTGAGCACTATTTTCCAAAGTTACTATTTCTTGCTTGGGTAAAAAAAAATTTTTTTAAGGGCATTTTTACAGCTAAAATTCAATAATTATAATTTAGAAATGCCATCTTTCTCATTCTAAGTTCATTCACTTCTTCCACTCACTCAACCAAAACAACTGGTTGTAAATAGTATAATTTAAAAACATGCAAATATTTAAACACGGGTTCTCAAATTTCTATGTATTTTAACACTATTAAGCATAAGAAATGTATTTTTATTGATGTATAAGAAGACTAACATTCCTTATGGTATAGCAATGGAAAGTTACCTAATTCCTCCTCTGTCTCCTACACACACACACAAACACACACAAACACACACACACACACACACACACAGGGCATATGTCACCGCAGAGGAAGAATAGCTAGCAAATGCATCAATGGCACTTGTTATTAAGTTTATGTTCCAAAGTAAACCTTCAGTTAACAGGTTTGGCCTTCTCCACATGCCCTTGAAAGTTGCTAATTACGCCTGAATTTGAGAAGTCTTGGATTTCTTCTCGAAAAGTCAGAATCAAGAGTCCTGGACTTGACCACCAATGCAAATGTTTAACAGCTGTGTGATCATGAACAAATCACTTCATTTCTTAGAGTTTCAGCTTTTTAAACTAGATGTATGAGGGGGGCAGCTAGATGGCACAGTGGATAGAGCACCGGCCCTGGAGTCAGAAGTACCTGAGTTCAAATCCGGCCTCAGACACTTAACACTTACTAGTTGTGTGACCCTGGGCAAGTCACTTAACCCCAATTGCCTCACTTAAAAAAAAAAATTTAAACTAGATGTATGAGGATGCTACTACTTGTACAGCTTACCTGGGTATTATGAGAAAAGTTCTTTATAAACTAAGTCACTATACAAACATGAGTTGCAAATTATTTTTATTGTCATTACTATTAATACATAAAGACATGAATAACAGCCCATATTAACAGAAAAAATTTATTAGCAAAGTTGCTGAATAGCATATACTCAAAAGAACAATTAATAAACTTACTTGCTAACTGTTATTTTTTTACTACAGACATTACCCAGGAAGAGCAGCCAAATAAGGCCAAATTAATGAACTCTATTTTGTCTTTACCTCAAAAATTAAATAATAGTTGAATTCTTCATAATTTAACAATAGGGAAAAAATAACTAAGCACTCTCTGCCTGGTATGACATGCGAGACTTCTAAAAATCAAATGTAGTTCAAAAATTCAAGCAGTTTCAATTTAATCAAGCATAAATGGTCTGTCATTGGGAATAATAGACCAGCTAAAAAAGCAATTATTACACTGGTCCAAATATAAGGTTCATTTTTTCCTCTAAATCTTGGTGTACGTAAAAATACTAAGTGAAACCTATTCATTAGTGTTATCTTCCCATGTGTATCTGTCTATGTTTTTTTCCTCTCAAAGTGGTTTAATTTTAAGGAAGTGAAGGAAGAGGAATCAGGCAGGGTGGTAAGTATATTCAGAGCAAAAGAGAATTTATTTCAAGTGAAAATGAAGTAATTAATGAATTTACTAACTGTTCTTCCTGTTGCAAGCCTAAATGGAAATTTGTTGCTGATATTTGTGTGTGCTTTGGCTAACAAAAATTCAATAAATAAATAAACATATATATATAATTAGTTACTCATGAATTAATTATTTTGGCTTCTACTATAAAGAAAAAATAATTTAATACAATTTTCTTTGATTATGGATGTCAATAAATAAAAGCATTGACCAACCAGAGGTCCAACTCCAAAATGCAAGAAGAGGAAAATATATACGTATGTTGGTAGAAATTCAAACACATTATCTTTTCATTTAAATTCACTGCTTATTGAAAGCTGATTATTCCAATCAAATAGATTCCAACCTGGTTGGATGTGGTTCTTGTTGGTTCAGTGTCCACATGGCAGGAAGTATTCATTAGAGCATCTCAAAGATCTATGCATAATACTATACCATTTAACACTGTAGTCAATGACATAAAGGCCAAGATGATATGCTCATTAAATTTGCAAATCACACAAAGCTCAGAGGAACAGCTAATAAAGTGGATCACAGGGTCAGGAAACAAAAAGATTTTTTTAGGGGGTGGGGCAATGAGGCTTAAGTGATTTGCCCAGGGTCACACAGCTAGTAAGTGTCAAGTGTCTGAGGTTGGATTTGAACTCAGGTCCTCCTGAATCCAGAGCTGGTGCTTTATCCACTGCGCCACCTAGCTGCCCCAACAAAAAGATTTTGACAGGTTTAGAGTACTAAGCTGAATTCACAGTGAAATGCAATTGGAATAAATTTGTCTTGTGTAGCTAGATAGTAGCTGTCCTGCAAAAAAATACATAATAAAATAAAAAATCTGGAGGTTTTAGAAGACTGCAAACGTAGTTTTAGAGTGATTGCGTTCACGGAGACGGAGCTTCCAGGCATAGGAAGGTGATGGTCCCATTATGCTCAGCCCTGGGCAGATGGCATCCAGAGCATCGTGCTCACATTTTAAGGGGGAATGGAGAGGAAGGCAATTAGGATGATGACGGGCTTTGAGTACATGAGACATGTGATCTGCTGAAGAGATTGGGAGTGTTCAAACCGTAGAAGAGAAGACTCAGCAGGACCTAAGAGCAGTGCTGGGGGATGTGAAGGGCTGGCATGTGACACAGGGATCAGACTGATTCTGTCTGGACCCTGAGGACCAAAACAGAAACACTGGGCAGAAGGTGAAATGATCGAAATTGATGGGGATATGATAAATGTCAAAAATTGAAATGCACAAATAGTATATATGAAAACAAGGGCAGTGGTGCATATGAAAAAGATTCGGGACATTTGGCTGACCAGACTATCAATATGAGAAAGTAAGACTGATGCACTGTCTCATCTTTGGGGGCAGTCATGGAGACAGTGTCCATGAAAGCCACAGCAACAGGACTAGCATCTGCGCTGGATGCCACCTTGGATCCCAGAAACACAAGATGGAAGGTGCTCTGGTTGGTCAAGGGTCCTGTGATGATGCTATTTGAAAACCACTCAAGGAACTGGGCAGGCATTTAATTTGAAGGGGAGAATGCTCTCCAGATCTTTGAAAGGCTCTCCCATGGAAGAATGAGCAGATGGATTCTGAGCCAGGACGGACTGAGGTCTAACAGGCACAAATGGCAGGAAAGCAGATTTTGGCTCAGTGTCATTAAGAACCTCCTGACACTTAAGGATGGGATATACCTGGAAACTCCCATTCATGAGAAAGAGCCAAGAAGACATTTCTGAGGAACTATTGAAAATTTCCTAGAAAGAATGCTCACTTTCAGTGGGAGAGCCAACTAAGAGCCCGAGGACTGCATTCAACCTTGACCAGAGATATTCTGTGATGGCCTAGGTGAGCCCTTAGTGACCCTGGCCAGCTCGTCTCCCTGATGGGGAAAGTAGCCAAAATTTGGTCTCCCAGGCATGCACACAGGTATACATGCACACGCGCGCACACACACACACACACACACACACACACACACACACACACACACAGTTTCAGAAAATGACTTCTAGAAATGATAAAAGTTTTCAAAAACTAATAACAAGTTTGTATCCTAGATGTTCCTGGCCCCAGGAGGAAAATTCTGCTCTAGCGCCCCTCTACTTACAAACTATCAGCATAATGAATCTAGAGCTCCTATCAGCTCATGTCTAAAGTCAAGAACCAGAGTAAATTTTAAATCTAAAATAGATACGGTCAGTGTTGCCCTTACTCGAGGAGAGGTGAGGAGAGGGAAGGGGAGGGGAGGGGAGGGGGAAGGAGGGAAGGGGAGGAGCATTTGATTTTAGTGGTGATACAGGCTAGAATTGTTGAAAACAACAGAATAGTTGAAAACAATCATGTTCCACCTCCTAATTTGGATGCCACACCTCCCCCTTAAAAATGAGCAATGTTATAGTAGAAAGTCAAGGCATCAGAATGGAAGAAACTTCCCATGAGAAGCCCAATAGACCCAAGGAAATGTTACGGCCTAGGAAATCTTTAAAATTAAAAAAAAAAAAGAAAAGAAAAGAAAAATACAAGGCCCAAGTTGGGCTCTAGGCACTTACCTCTAAAGTTGTAACTGGAGGGAAATTTCTTTTTCAACTTTTAAACTTTTGCCACTTAAAAAATGAACTACAAACTATTTCAGTGTTAAAGTCTAAAGTAATAAATTAAATTTCTAGTTTAGATTTTTTTTTAGTATGTTTAAAAATCTATAATAGTGAAATAACCATGTTATTACTCTCTTTGCTAGAATTTTAGCACACCTAGACACAATTTCAAACTATAATTGTTAGCACAAACTGTTTCTATCTGAACATGCAGAGTGTAGACTTCAGGGACCCCTGACAAACACTGACAATTGGGAAAATGAGCTATGATGATGTAAAATCACCAGTTTCTTTGGTTATGAGGACTCTGAAAAACAAAGCATGGCAGAAAGAAGCAACTGAATCACTACAGCAAACACTACGTGACAACATGCTCTATTTTCCACATGAAATGGTATGACGGGAGCAGTCACTCCACACAGAGCCGTCAAGAAGACGGGGGACTTTTCTGTGGTAGTCACAGTGGGTCATACTTACAGCCACAGAAGCCCACTGCCACGCAAAACAGTGACTGGCTGGCATCTGATCATGTGAGCGACAGCAGCCAATCAGAACAGAAAATAAGAAGCAAAAAAACAAAGCACCACCAATCAATGTCGAGAGTTGCTATGGAGAAACACCCTTCCTAGACATAAATAGTAAGAATGTGTGTGACACAACCCTACAACTGTCTATTCGGGCTGGTCCAACAAAATACTTTAAATTCCTTTCTAAAGGGGGAAAGCTGAGTTGCATGTGTATATTTTGGCTTTGCTGGGACACATAAGACAACTGTCTTAAAGGACTAAACACAATCTAAGCTTATATCACAGTGCCTATCAATTAATAATCCTCAAAGGGTACTAAGCTACCAAGCAACATTTGAAACTGACCAACACCTTAACAAAGAAATAGCCTATAAAATGTTATTTCTTTTCCCTGCAGAGAAACATTTTGCATCCAGCGGGCAAAATCCTGCATAATGATACATTCACTATATCCTAAAAGTTGGCTTTCCTTTCTATTTTTCAAAATATAATCTCAAATAAAAAAAAATAAAATAAAATTTAAGGCCACACTGCATTTACGGTCAAGAGGCCTAATCAGTCATCAAGATGACACACAGTACTCTATAAAGTAATTTAAGATCCCATAATACTAAACCCTTCAAAGTAACAGGAAACAAGCCCTACTGACAAAACCAGGGATTTTTCCTCAATGTGCATCACAGACATACTGCAGGTTACGCAGAGCACTGAAGGGTTGGGGCCCAAGTGACTTTGTTATTTGTCATCAGGACTCAAGTTGATAAATAAAACAGAGGGAATGGAATGGAGACATTGACAATGCAATGAAGGCTATGGACCAGGGGAAGAGAGATATTCCAGCTCCATCTTACCGGCGCCATTCGTATCGCGGCATGAGCCCCACAGCCCTGCACGGCCTTATGAAGCGTTTCACCAAACATGTTTCGGAGTTCAACAGAATGGCAATACACGGCATCAATCTTGGGCCACCAATCCAGGGCAGACTAGAAGAAAAGCCAAACCATAAGGAAGGAAAAGTATCAGTATGAAAATATGTATATCTCTTAACGTAATGAGTAATTTTTCTGGCTCTAAACTCATAGAGGCTAAAATATATGTCAAAAATTGCCTTAGACCATGCAAAAAAAAAAACACACCGTAATTTCCACAGTCTTCAAATATGCCCTTCAACCACTAAATTTAAAGATGTTTTGTATGTGCTCAAGAGCGTGGAGACAAACACCAATTTTGTAAAAGTGCTCACCCCCAATGTGTGAGATCTGTGTGTCCCCACAACTAGCTAACCTGAAAACTAAACAGCCTTTTTTACAAGGTAATTCTGAAGGTGATCCAATTAACAGAGGAAAAAAAAAGCTTGATGATTTAGATTCTATAGATTAAGGTCTTGCTCTAATTAAAGCTATTTAATGAAAGTTTTAAAAAGTCATGATAGATTAAGATAAATTACGGTGGTTCAATTCTTTTACAGAGTTATATGGGGAGCAACTACTGTGTAGATTCCCCCAAATAAGAACAAAGATATTTACTAACACGTTAGTAAATGAAATAAATTATTAGTCAATTCATCATTTTAGATGTATAAGCAAAAATGGACAAGAAACATGAAAGACTAACAATCACATAAACAAACACGTAAGTTAGTTCAAACAAAATATTTTGTTAAATGGAAATTCAAAACCGAACACAATTCTATTCTAATTTAACATTCCATTGGGATTTTAAAATGTTTTTTAAATTCCCATTTCGCTTAAAAGGTTACATTTTAATTTTACTTCAAAACCAATGTAGAAATGTTGCATTAGTGTGAATGAAAAAACTAATTATGAAACTACAAAATCCAAAGCTTACATAAGCATGGAAGACGTAAACAGAATAAATCCAACTTCAATAGAAATATTCCATGGTGTTGCTATCAATTTATTGAAAAGTCATGACAAATTTTGAGTGTGTTGCTATAGGAGATTGTTAGTGGTCTAATAGTGAATGAAGGACAATATATGGGCTCCAGATTCACACTTTTTTTCCCTAGGACAAAATTAACTGCCCAATCTTGCATCTTAATACCCAATACTTTTAAATTGTTTGACTCACTAGATATTATTATATGAGGAGCAAGAAGCTAGACAAACTGAGTTACTCTATTTGAAATTATTTTTGACTCTGGATAAAAACATGTATGTACAAAGATAAAATACCAAGTTTTAGCTTTTTAAAAACCTACATAATTTACTGTACTTACAAAGCTTGGATCTTTGTACCCTACCTAGGTGGTAAAAAGCATCTAAGGCAAATTTTAGACTATGCAGCTGTGAGAGGGAAAAACATGTTTTTGGACAACATGGCTGTTTGTGAATTTCCTGCCACTAATCAATTTCAAGTACCTGTTAACTATAATCTGGCTCGCTCCCAACAGAGTATCAAGTGGACACTTTACAGTTTGAAAACATAACTTATTTTCTCAAATTTGGATAATTTGGGTGTTGCATTGAGATAAAGGGAGGAGACAAATGTCCTTCTGCCTGCTTTTCCCTTCTTTAAAGCAAGTGTTATAAAAAATAGGTCAAAGTACAAAGGTCATAAAAGGTCATCTATTATGTAATAAGAGGTGATCAAAAACTTGTACTCTATCTTCATGTGGCCAAGGGATGTGGCCCCTATGTGAATAACTGTTTTTAAAGGGGCTATGCAAAAATATGCAAAAACAAAGTATGATCCGTGAAGAACTGATTCGTAATTTAAGATTTCCTATCACGTATCTGGTAAAATGTAGCTCAGACCTGTCCTTTGAAGTCCATTCTTGGTTGTATGTACACATCTTGAATACTGTGCCCCCACCCCAACCCGAAAGTAAAAATCCTACGAGGTCAGCTTTGGACTGCGGCTATGAGGACACCAACCCCCCCTCCCCCCACCACCACACACACAGCTCTTTGTACAAGCCCAGCTCTGCCCTTACTACAGAGGCCTGTGGGCTACAGGAGGATGCGCCGCTGGATCTGGAATCAGGCAACTGTAGCTGTTACCTAGTCTGGACCACTGGGCAAATCATACCACTTCTCTGGGCCTTGGAAGCACCTTGGGCCTGATGGCCAAGGTCTCTTGCCGTCCATCGATCATCTCCTTAGCCTCCCATATTGTTAAGGAGGCAGAGGTGATCCAACAAGCCACTCATCTCCCCACTCCACTCCTGCCCTCCTGCCTTGCCCTTTCTTCCTCTCCTCTGTTTAGTCTCTCGCTGCACCTCTTGTACCTCTGATCTCCTCCTCTCTGGCCTTCTCCAGGTCTTCCCTCTAGTAACTAAATATGATCACATACCACAATACTCAAAAAGGAAAACCCTTCCCTTCACTATTTTCCCCATTATAGGCATCTCTCTTACCTTCCAGCCACCTCCTTACATCACACACACACCCCTACCCTACCCTATCCTTCCCTCCTTTCCCCTCACCTCCCCTGACCCCTGCTGGAAGAATTAGAATTGGAAGGAAACTTACTGGCTCACCTAGTTCAACCCCCTCATTTTACAGACTAGGAAAATGAGTCTTGGAGAGGTTCAAGTGCCTTGACCAACTTGACCACATAACTACTAAGTCACAAGGCCAGAATTTGAACCCAGATCTTCTACTACCAAATCCAGTGCCTGTTCCACTCTACCTTAATGCTACTCCTAAACAAGTATCTCTTGAATTTATGTTCATCAAAGTACAGGAACTAGTGGCTTAAAATATGGTGGTGCTACCTGTATTTTTACTCAAATGGAGCCTAGCCTGTAAATAACCTAATTGCTTTAGGCAACAACCTCTTTAGACACCCTAATTCTCCACATACCTCCTGGAAGAGAAGACAGAATGTGTGGGAGAGTGTGTGTGTGTATGTGTATGCGTGTGTGTGTACACGTGTGTGTATCTGTCTGTCTCACTCCCTGCTTTGGCTTCGGAAGCTCCCCTCCTTCCTCGCTCTCTGCAATCTTTCTGGCTTCAGTATCCCAATTGGCTGCATTATGTCCTCTTCTTGACCCTTCACAACAGTAGTTTGACAAGGTTCCATCCTTGGCTTTCTTCTCTTCCCATAATGTCTCCCCTAGAAATCATGATGATCTCCAATCCCGACCTAAGCTCCAGACCAGGATCTTCAAAGTGTCCCCAGGATGTCTTAACAGGACTAAACTTCCAATGTTCCAAACCAAGCTCATCTTCATTCCTCCTAACCTGCTCCTTCTCGTACCACTACTTCTGCTAGTGATTCCTACCATTCGGTGGTTTTTTTTCTTACTCTCTCCCCGATCTGTTTACCTCTCATGTCTGGGCAGTTACCAAGGCCTGGGGCTTCCACTCACCCACTTCCTCTCCCATCCAGCCTCACTCTCTGCTCTCGCTACACTCCCCTGATACAGGTCAGTACCTGCCATCTGTACCATTCCTAATGCCCTTCCACTCCTCTTCAGGGCACTACCACATGTATGGATCCAAACCCTGAATGGTGCCCTTCTGAGTAGAGTCAGGACCCTGGTCTGGAAGTCCAGGCCTTTAGACTATGCCTCTTCCCACTTTTCCAACCCTCAATCCTAACACTCCCCTCCACGTATGAATACTGTGCTCCATCCAAAGTGGACAAGATGCCGTGTTTTAATTATGCCCTTTGCTTCTGTTCAAGGGCCCTGGACCAGAGGAATTCCATTTTAGGATACTAAAAGAATTAAAAGATTATAATTAGTAAGCCACTGTGAGAAACTGTTTACAGAAGATCATGGCTCAGTAAGGCATCACAGAGGCCACACAGTCCTTGGACGGATGCTGTGGGAGGTTATACAAATTGCCCAAGAATGCAGAGGCATGAAGTGCCAGAGGTCAAATTTGAATACAGGTCTTTGAACTCCAGAGCCAGAACTTTTTGAGAGATCCTAGAGAATAGGAAAAGTCCTGTAGGGCTGAAGTAGGCCAAGTATTGGCCTAGATTTAAAAAAAAAAAAAGGAAAAGAATGGCTTTGTGATATACAGACCTATGAGTAAGCTTGAATTCAATTCCAGTCAAAAATTTAGAATAGATTATTAAAGAAATAGTTAATGTGTAGAAAAGGAAGTGATGATTCAACAAGGGTAGGTCACACCAGACTAATGTTATTTCCTTTTTAGACAGAATTATTCAAATGGTAGACCAGGATGCTATAGGAAACGATTTTAGCAAAGCACCTGACAAGTAACTTAACAGTAAATACAGGGATAGGGGCTGAATGATAGGACAATTAGGCAGACTTTGGAGTGACTGCAGAGCTGGAGCCAAACACTTTTCATTGACGGTTTGAGGTTAACTTGGAAGAGAGCTTCTGGTGGAATTCTCCGGGGATCTGTCCTTGAACCTGTGTCATTTAGCAGTTGGGTTGATGACATGAAGAAAGGCAAATTCCAAATGACAAAAATTAATATCCTAGATCCAAAAAAGGTTCTGATAGGGCAGAACACTGGGTCATAAAGAAAAAGAAGTTATGTAATAGAGATGAACATAAAGTCTTCTACTTGGGTTCATAAATAGCGTCTTCCCAAGTATAAGATTGTCCAGAAAAGATCTAAGGGCTGGCCTTAATGGAGGGCAAGGTCACTCCCATCAACAGTATTACAGAGCTGTCACAGAAGTAAATGCAATTATTAGTAGCAACAAGAGGCTAAGAAAGGAGGATCATCCCACAGCACTTTGAGCTAGTAAGGGGGCATGTGGAGTAGTAAGTTCACTCTAGGAAGGACACCAATACGGGAAGCTGAAAGGCACACAGGACAAGGCCCCAAGAAGATAGCAATGAGGATGGTTAGCCTGGACAAGAGAAGACATGGGGAAGGACAGGAAGGGCCATGGTGGTGAAGAGGGCACAACCAGGAGCCCCAGGTACACATCACAAAGAGGCTAATGGATGTTTTGTGTCAAGAAAAGTTTTCTAAGAATCAGAGCTCTCCAATAGCAGAGCAGGCTCTCTTCACTAGAGATCTTCAAAAGAAAGGGAGAGGGACCACCCCTCATGCGTCCGGTCAGAGGTGTTTCCTTTTAAAGGAAGGGCTGCCCGAGATCCAAGCCATCTGGCAAGCATTTATTAAGCACCTGTTGGAGTCATGGTGGTTCTTCTGGAGTCTGAGATTCTGTGACTGGATGACCATGCATTTGTGTCTCATTTTGTATTATATTTATATAATACAGTGAGAGGCAGCTGAGCATAATTCTTAGAGAGCTGGCCTCAAAACTGGGATGACCAGACCACCCCCCGCACCCCCGTCCCAATGGATGAATCTGGGCAAGTCCATTAACCTCTCCAGGGCCCAACCAACTCTCCAAGACTTGAAGATGGAGAAAAGCTGCTGGTATGCATCAGCAAAGAGAACTTCCTCAAAGGGGAAACCCCCTACACAAAGGGAATCACAAATCTGCACTAAAAAAGAAGTTTAATGGGATTTTAACCTCTTCTTATCCAGACTATGTGGCTCCCTTGGCTTCTAGTACAATGCTCTACACACAATAAATTGAATGTTAGTTTATTTGAACAAATCAATCATTTTTTTTGTTGAAGTTGTACAATTTTCCATTATTGCATTTAAGGTTAAAATAAACAAGCAAAACAGTAATAAATGACCAAGTAAACAGTACTTTACAACTTCTTTGTCCAAAATACTTATTTCTTTTTTTGTTTGTTTTTGTTTGTTTTGGGGGGTTTTTTTGGGTTTTGGGGGTTTTTTTGTTTTTGTTGTTGTTTTTTTGGTGAAGCAATTGGGGTTAAGTGACTTGCCCAGGGTCACACAGCTAGTAAGTGTTAAGTGTCTGAGGCCGGATTTGAACTCAGGTACTCCTGAATCCAGGGCCGGTGCTTTTATCCACTGCACCATCTAGCTGCCCCTTATCATTTCTTTATAGAAACCTTACCAAACAGTTGGGAATGCTACACAACATGAGCAAAAAATGTGAGAATCCTTTAAAGTGACAATGACATGAGGATCAAAGGCATTCTAGGATACTTTGAAGTAATGTTTCTGTGTTTCAAAATGCCTTGGAATCAATCATCTCAGCTAAACACCCTCTTCTGGAAAATTATATTCTCATCTAGTTCCCATTACACTAATTAGTTACAGAATAAACTTTTGCTATCAACATAAAATCGATTCATAGTGCCTAGATTTAGCATCTTCAGGAGATGACTGATTTCTATCTCATAAAGGTACACATTGGTGTTTAACTTTTCCAACTTCTCAATCACACTGGCTTTCTCAACTGCCTTTTAAAGGAGGTTGCAAGGATGGAAAAGGGGGTGTAGCATCTGCCTCCCAGTCTTTTCTACTGCACACCATCTGAAAATAGCCCTACATTTCCAAGTTCTGCACTGGCCGTCACCTACAAACCTCATGATACCTCTTAAAGTTTTGGAAAGTCTCTAAAGAATACAATAGGTGTGTTCAAGAAAGAAGCAAAGTTTTAATCTACTCAGAGGATGGAGTTAATTGGGGTGTGTTTTGCTCATCCACAAAGCAGACCCAGCCTTACCTCCCAGCATGCTGCCCTCGTTCTGCTCAAGGAAGGGACAAAAGAAGATTTGTATTTGAGTTAGGAGTCTAGTTCTGCAAACACACTATACTGCTTTAGCGCACACGAAGGCTCAGCATCTCCCTACCAACTCCCTACCAAGCCCTGCATGTTCATGTGTGCACATGCCATTTTCCCCAGGAGAAGGGGAGGGGCTTGAAGACAGAGACAGTCTTGCTTTTCTCTCACTATCCCTGGAGCCCAGCAGTGCCTCACACGAAGCAGACATTGAACAAATGTTTGTTGAGGTAAACTGAGTTCAAAGTTGAGTCAGAATGTACAGGAAACCCCTATTCTTTGGACACCCTGCTGAATGTCTGTTCTTTGATGGACCTGGGACTTTCCTGACGTGGTCATAGTTTATTAATATTTCCAAAGCAAGGGCAGGCTGAATAAGTCATAGAGTACACAGTTCTTTTTAAAATATAAGTCCTACAGATGTAATATTCAGTTGTCTAAGATGCAAGGGAGGAAATCATAACCAGAAAAGCTCAGCAAGTAACCCTAAATGAAGAGGCACCACTACACTACGCTTTGGGAACCTTCCTTGGGTGTTTCCCTAAGTGTTGTGGCCCTGTGTCACAATCTATTTGGACTTGAAAAGTGCTCTTAGTCCCAAAGCATTTTTTTAAACAAATCTTTATATTCTTCTTATAAAGAACAAAACTGGCTTGCATTTTCTTTTAGACAGACCATATCTTCCAACATGCAACACTGTTTACAGTGGAGAAGGATGCGCAATCACCGTCACCATGTACACTGAGGCATGCATGAAGCACCACTCCAGCATGCTTTAAACCCAAAAAGGATCAGCTCAGCCACTTACAGCAGTGCCAAGTCCATGCTTGAAAGTGCTCTATATAGTCAATTGTAGACAAAAATATTTCACAATTAAAGTATCTAACTTTTAAAAGTAAAAAGAAAAATATCCTAAGATTTTATTTTTAAAATAAAATACAAATTTTAAGCAATGGATTGAAAGTATCAACTGTAACTAATAAATATTTTCATAATTAGGACAAAAGGGGGAAGAAATAAAATAACTTTTTCTTAAATTTCTAGATTACAAATTTAAAATAACATGAGATTCAAGGACTCCACAAAATATTGTGTGATTAAGTTATTCTTTGAATTGTTTGATTCGTCTTTCAGAGCAAATAGTGCTGTAATGCCTTGGCTGATTTTATTAACAAAAGCATTTCAAAAACACAGTTTGGTAATAAACAGAATCCTTTCAGTACTTTTGGGGAAACAAAGCACAACAGCAAACTTCCCTTCTCCCTCGCACACACAATAAAATGCTATCTCACATTTGGAGTACAGGTAATTCTTGATTGTGTATAACCCACCCAGGATCATTCTATCTCTACACCAAATTCCCTTAACCAATATGTATAGGTTTTTACTTAGAAAAAAAAATTGCTTTTAAAAATGGGGGTGGGAGAATTTCTTTTTAATTTCTAGAACCGACATACTTTTAAAATTCACTAAATTTAGAGCAGGACAAATATACCTCTAAGATTCGTCATGATAAGCACAATCTGGCCTTCAAGTAGGTTTCTGCATGAGGCCTGTTTTACAGATGACCTGCAAACAGGCCGCTCTGTACATGGGCAAGCCAATGCTACCCAAATACGGTAAAACAGTCTAAGGGTGCTCAGGAGAGCCAGGCAGACTCTCGGACAGAAACAAGGGAGAAAAGGTGAGCACTAATCCCAGCAGAAGTTTCTTGTGCTTTCTGCCTAGGCCTGCCCTGCTCATCCAAAACAGCTTCTCCCAGGCTCAGCGACTATCTCACTGGTGCTTCCAGAGACATCATCAGGTTACTGACTATACCGCAGGAAGTCGGTCTAGCTTCCCGGGGGGGGGGGGGGGGGGGGGGGGGGGGAGAGACGGGGGACGACATTGGGGGGGTGTTCTGAATGACTCTTGAAGCGACCTTCTCTACCAATGGACAGGACGACAGAGGCCCACTAGCCAACAGCTTATAAAAGCCCTAATGGAGTACTTGGCTTCGGACTGAAAAGGGTGACAGCCACTTACATAGAACCGATACAAGCTCAGCCATGGGTCAGAGTGCACAGAAAAGAATCAGAACTAAATTCAGACTTGAACCCATGTGAGAAGAATTTGGGCAACTACACATTCTATTCTCAGCAGCAATGTTCCCTGACGCTTTTAGCCTACGTTAGATCACATCTAAGTCCAGTCTGTCCAAAGAATCCCAGTGTCTTTCTTTAGCATGGGGACAAGGTACTAGAGAACTCCCCACATACACAAGATGTATATAGTAAGAGTTATGTGGGGGCAGCTAGGTGGTAGGGTGGATAAAGCACCGGCCCTGGGTTCAGAAGGACCCAAGTTCAAATCTGACCTCAGACACTTGACACTTTCTAGCTGTGTGGCCCTGGGCAAGTCACTTAACCCTCATTCCTCATTGCCCCAGGAAGGAAGGGAGGAAGGGAGGAAGGGAGGAAGGGAGGAAGGAAGGAAGGGAGAAAGGAAGGAAGGAAGGGAGGAAGGGAGGAAGGGAGGGAGGGAGGAAGGGAGGGAGGGAGGGAGGAAGGGAGGGAGGGAGGAAGGAGGGAAGGAGGGAGAGAGGGAAGGAAGGAAGGAGGGAAGGAAGGAAGGAAAGAAGGGAGGGTGGAAGGGAGGGAGGGAGGGAGGAAGGGAGGGAGGAAGGGAGGGAGGAAGGGAGGGAGGGAGGGAGGGAGGAAGGGAGGGAGGGAGGGAGGGAGGGAGGGAGGGAGGGAGGGAGGAAGGAAGGAAGGAAGGAAGGAAGGAAGGAAGGAAGGAAGGAAGGAAGGAAGGAAGGAAGGAAGGAAGGAAGGAAGGAAGGAAGGAAGGAAGGGAGGAAGGAAGGAAGGAAGGAAGGAAGGAAGGAAGGAAGGAAGGAAGGAAGGAAGGAAGGAAGGAAGGAAGGAAGGAAGGAAGGAAGGAAGGAAGGAAGGAAGGAAGGAAGGAAGGAAGGAGGGAGGGAGGGAGGGAGGGAAGGAAGGAAGGAAGGTATGGGAGGGAGGGAGAGAAGGAAGGAAGAAAGGAAGGAAGGAAGGAAGGAGGGAAGGAGGGAAGGAGGGAGGGAAGGAAGGAGGGAAGGAGGGAGGGAAGGAAGGAGGGAGGGAAGGAAGGAGGGAGGGAAGGAAGGAGGGAGGGAAGGAAGGAAGGGAGGGAGAAAGGGAGGAAGGAAGGAAGGGAGGAAGGAAGGAAGGAAGGAAGGAAGGAAGGAAGGAAGGAAGGAAGGAAGGAAGGAAGGAAGGAAGGAAGGAAGGAAGGAAGGAAGGAAGGAAGGAAGGAAGGAAGGAAGGAAGGAAGAGTTATATGGGCAAACCCACAAAAGGATGACAACAACTGACCCTCTCCTAGAGTTTATGCTCCCAAACCTTCCTACCTTCTGTATGTATTAAAGAATCTCTCGTAAAAGATATATTTTTAAAAAGATCACTCTGAGATAATTAATCAATACCTTTTAGACTTACATTGGTGATAATTCGATGGAGGGAGTTTACCAGCACATAATGAAATGTGGATGGGGAGTTCTGGGCCAAACAGATCTATAGAAAAAAAATTTTAATGTTTTATTTCAACATGAACAATATTCAATAAAATAACTGACACAAAATAGAAATAAAAAAGGCAACTCAAAATAGTAAATCATAAATCTGGCTTAATATCCTGAGTTTAACACATTATGGAAATACCACTGAAAATATATTGATAACTGGCACATGAGTGTAATGGAGTATGACTGTGCTGTAAGAAATGATAAATGTAATGAATACAGAGAGGCATGGGAAGATCTGATCATGAACTGATGCACTGGGAGGAAGCAAAGGCCACACAATGACAACAATGTAAACAGAAAGAACTATTGTATGCTTTCAAAGTCTAAGCCTAAGCCAAATGATCAAAAACAAGCATGTTGTGAAAGGAGAGATGAGTAGACGCTCCCACCCCACCCTCTGCAGAAGTGGGTGGCCCCATGGGGTGCACTGGGCACATATTTTCAGACTTTGCCTTTGTATTAACCAGTAATGCTGACTTTTTCCTCTTCTTTTTTTCTGTCTTAAAAAAAAAAAAACACAACACAACTATTCGTTACATGGGACGGCTCTAGAGAAGGGGGAGGAAGGGAAACTATGGTGACATAAAAAATAAAACGCATCAATAAAACTTATTTTAAAATGGAAAAGAGAACCTATTCCTGAGGTTTCTAGGTCATGCCTATGAGCAAATTAGAGATGATAAAAAAATTACAAATGTACTTAGCTATAAACCATTGGTCTCTCTCACCTTAAAATGTTGGTTGTTGTGAGGACTTATGCGAAAGCAAGACACAAGGCAGTCGATCATGAGGTCTACATCGGCATTCTGGCTGCCTCTGGAGAAGGGCTTACTGGGATTAAAAAGCAAGTTCTACACAAAGAGAGAAGACAGACATTTTAAAGGGCCAGGCCCTGCCCAGCAACTCAAAAGAGGTAGTCACTGTTCTTGTGGGGATGATGAACATTGACCCCAACCTCAAAGGTATGGTGCACTTTGATCATTTGAAAGTGTTTTCACCACAATCCTGCAAGGGAAGCAGGTTACATGCGATTGCTCCCATTTTGTGGATAAGAAAACTGAGCCTCAGGGAAGTAAAAGGACTTGCTAGAAAGTGTCTGTGGCTGGATTTGAACTGAAAACCTGTGTGAGAAAATGTCTGTCTCTGGTTTGTCAGTCACTCTGGGCTAAGGTCTTTTTTGGTCAGTCTGTGAGCAGTTGCTGTGAGTCTACTTGTTTACTTCAAGGATCTTCTAGGAAATGTCTAGAATTGCAAATGTTCAGAAAGGAGACAGTTATTCATGTGCAGATCAAGAAAAGAAAGGTATTAAATGGCACTACCCTTTGATGTCCAGGCTTCTGGGGTTGTTTTTCCCTGTCTGACTCTTCATGACCGCATTTGGGGTTTTCTTGACAAAGATATGGAGTGGTTTGTCATTTCCTTCTCAAGCTTCCTTTGACAGATGAGGAAAGTGAGGCAAACAAGTTTAAGTGACTTGCCCAGGTCACATAGCTAATATGTGTATGAGGTAGAATTTGAACTCAGGAACATGAGTCTTCCTGACTCCAGACCCGGCACTCTATCCACTGTGTCACCTAGCTGCCCAGCATTACACTGCAGCAGCTAAAAAACAAAAGAATCTGAGAACAGGTAGTAATAACATATCATATTTATGGACTATTTTAAGGTCACAAAGTCACTTTACATTCCCTATTTCATTCAAACCTCACAGCAGTTCTTGGAAGTAGGCCCTATTGTTATCATTCCCATTTTATAGGTAAAGAAACTAAGGTTCAGAGTGTTTAAGGGACTTGCAACATTCACTCAGCAAGTGTCTGAAAAAGCATCTGAATTCAGGTCTCCCTGAGCCTAAGGAAAGGGTTTCTCAATAAAACTACCTTGATTCCTGCCTAGCTCACTGATCAGCCCAAGTACCTCACCTTCAGATCCACCACCATGGACTGGACGAGCAGGAAAATGACCGAGTTATCCTCCCAGTTGATGTACGTGCTGGCTTTGCACAGTTTGACACAAGCAATCGCGGCGCTCTCTGTCAGCTGCCTGCTCCCGCCATGGCCGGCCAGTGCTCTTCTGAGATTGTCGAGAAACATTTTCTGTAATCCAATTAAATAAACAGTGATGGAGGGTCTGACATGAGACATGCATCAAAAGGGGGCATGAATGTGCACGCGCGAGCGCACACACACGATGAAGTCAATTCAACTGATGCTGATAAAGAACCTACTTATGACAATACCACCCTCACCTGCATAAAGAAGCTTGGGGTCTGGGAGCAGTGAGCAGAGAGACAGAATGAGGAAAACATGGAGGGAGTGGGGGGGGGGGAAGGCAGCGAAGAGGATGAGGATGGACAGCCTGCAGGAATGCACAGAGGCATTAGGTAACAGCTACACCAAAGAATACAAGTGCTGGTGACACTGGCAGTGGCAAATGCCAGACCTATTTCTTATGTGAGCTTCCCACAATCCTCAGAGGAACTCACACCATACACTCTCATCCCCTTTGACAGATGAGAAAATGAAAGTTCCTGCTTCTGCTACAATCTAGACGGGGTCAGAGGTGGGATCTGGACCAGCATCTTCATGTACTGGCCCAGCACTCTTCTCACACCTCTAGACCAATTAGTAACAATTCTGAAAAGAGCCTCCTCTGATCCAAAGCCTAATCCCACTGAAACCCACAAATGTCAAACAACCATCATCAATGCTTCTGAGATCTCAAGAATAATCCTGTCAATTCTCCATCTTCTCCACTGGATAGAAAAGGGGCCCTCTTAGTAAAATCCAAAGTCCTGTTCATTCATCACCTATTCAGTCAGAGCTGAGTGTCTCTACCCCCCCACCCCCATCTCAGGAGGACACTTTATGAATGGAGATGAGCCCCTAGGGACGAATTACCTGCCTTCTCCTCCCACTCTCCCAGCTCCTGGGGTCTCAGAACCCTGAGAACTCTGGAATCCTTTGGGAGTCGGAGAAGGCCAAGGACCCTGAAATGATTCCAAAAGGTGAAAGGCCCCTTAACTTTTCATTGCTTTTCCCAGGCAGGCCCAATTAGAGGCTTCTGAACTCTGATCTCCAAGCTTCAGAGTCTATGTCAGCAGAGACAAAACTATGCCTGTCATAATCTTCTACCCAGACCCACATGGGCCTTTCTCTTAGACACTGTTGTCATCCCTTGCCCTCCTCTTCAATCATGGCCTCTCACTGACAGCTATCATCCAAGAACATGGACTATAAGAGGCACCCCACTTGCTCTCTTCTAAGCCCTCTGTGTATGGCTTCAGGCCTCACCTTTCTCCTGAAATGGCTCTTTCCAGAGTTATCAATGATCTCTTCAGTGCCCAATCTAGCTCTTATGTAACGCAATCTTCTTGACCTCTATGGGACCTTTGACACAGTTGATCAGCTTCTCATCTTAGACACTTTCTTCTAGGTTTTCAGGACATTGCTCACGCTCGCTCGCTCTCTCTCTCTCTCTCTTTCTCTCGCTCTCGCTCTCTCTCTCTCTCACACACACACACACACACACACATATGCTTTCTTCTAAACTCCCTATGACTCTGAGGGTACCATCATCCTCCCAGTCACTGAAGCTTGAAACCTTCATGTCATCCTGAACTCAGGCTTCCCGTTTCCACACATTCCCTCACTGTCCAATCTCGTTATTTCTACAGCTATGGCATCTGTCATATACATCCCTTCCTCACAGAGTGCAGTCTCTGTCTGGCCCCTCCTACTCTTCTAACCTTTTACTCTCCTCCTCACACTCTATGACAGATGAAAATTCAGCATTACCCTGTTCAGTTTACCAACTTACAAAATAAATTTTCTTCAAAACAAAACAAAACAAACAACAAAAAAAAAGAAATGTCCAAGACAAAACTGGTAAAGAACTGGAAACCAAAGGGGTGTCCATTGACTAAAGAGTGGTGGAACAAATTATGGTATAGGATAAACAGCAATATAAGTAAGAAAAGGTGAAACGGATGGTTTCAGAGAACTCTAGTAAGACTTCTATGAGCTATCTGCTTGATTGGGAGGAGAGGAGGGAGAGAGGAAACTCAGTATCAGACTGTAAAGTTGGAATTGACACAAATTCATGTATATGTTCAAACCTAAAACTTTATATGGTATCTGTGTGTGTGTGTCTGTGTGTGTGTGTGTGTCTGTGAGAGAGGGAGGGAGGGGGGAGGGAGAGGGAGAGGGAGAGGGAGAGAGACAGAGACAGAGACAGACACTAATAATGTGCATGTGTGTGCACAATTTGTTCTTGGAAATAAACAAGTCCCTCAGAAGACTACCACCAAAGAAGCAGGTGGAGATATGAAACTACAGTTCAAGGAGAGATACTAAGCTGGATATTGAGTTATATGAATGATAAACTTGACCTATAAGATCACTAAGACAGGGAGTGTGGAGAATAAATTCAAAACTCCATAATGGGGTCTTGAGATACACTCACACTTATGGGGGCGAGCAAGGACGATGACCCCTGAGGGGGAGGGATTTGGTGGGAAAGAGGAAATGAAAGCGATCAGAATTGCAAAAAGCACAGAAGAAAGAATCCAGGAGGTGATGGTGGGCAACCCTGTGGCAAGGTGGAGAAAGGTCAAAGGAGAAGAGGACAGGGATGATGGACACTTTATATTTTTGAAAACAATCAGTAATTTCAATAAGTTGTCAGTTTTATGGTGCTGTCATTGTATAAAATATTTTCTAATAATTTCCCCTTATTTATCTTCATTTGTTGTAAATCCTCCTTTTCCACTATTTTTACCAATAACTTGGCTTTCCTTTTTCTTTTTAAAAATCCTATTAGCCATGTGGAAATGTCTTACATTATTGCACATGTATAACCTATATCAGATTGCTTGCCATCTTGGGAAGCAGAGAAGATAGGAAGAAAAGTTTGGAATTCAAAATCTTTCAAAAAATGAATGTTGAAAATTGTCTTTACATGTAATTGGAAAAAATAAAATACTATTAAAAATCGTATTAACTGAGGCAGCTAGGTGGTGCAACGGATAGAGCACCAGCCCCGAAATCAGGAGGACCTGAGCCCAAATCTGACCTCTTACTAGCTGTGTGACCCTGGGCAAGTCACTTAACCCCAACTGCCCCACCAAAAAAAGAAAAGAAAAGTTTCATTTGGGGGCAGCTAGGTGGTACAGTGGATAAGGCCTTGGATTCAGGAGGACCTGAGTTCAAATGCGGCCTCAGACACTTGACACTTACTAGCTGTGTGACCCTGGGCAAGTCACTTAACCTTCATTGCCCCAGGGGAAAAAAAACAAAAAACAAAACCCTAACATTTAATCTATTTCATTGCTTCCCTCTCCCCTGTCCCCCAAAAAAGGTCTCTAATTTTATTTATTTTAATTTGGTGGGTTTTTTTCTTTTAAAGGTTAATCTTTAAAGAAATTATTTTGATAATTTCTACTTTGGCATTTAATTGGTGTTTTTTAATGTCGGTTTTCTAGGGGTTTTTTAGTTGCACACTCAGGTCATTAATCTGTTCTTTCTTTGGTGAAGAAAGTGCTTAGAGAAACAAACCTTTCCCTAAGGCTTGCTTTGGCTGCATCTCAAAAATTCTACTATGCTGTCTCATTTTCATAATTTTCTTTGATGAAATTATTTATCGTTTTCATGGGGGGGGGTGGCCCATGAGTCAGTTTTGTAGGATTATTTAGTCTCTAATTAATTTTTAATTTTTGTTTTCCAAAGGTTTTTTGATGACTAGAATTTTTATTACATTCTCTTCAATAAAGGATGTGTTTAATATTTCTGCTTTTCTGCATGTTTATAAGTTTTTTACATTCTAATATATGGTGAGTTTTTGTTAAGATGTTATATGCTGCCAAGAATTATCAGAAATCTGTCATGTCAAACTTTTCTAAAATTCTAATCAGATTCTTAACTTCTTCCTTGTTTTATTCTGTTTTGTTTTGGGTTAGATCTGTCTAGGTCTGAAAGAGGTACACTGAGGTCCTCAATTATTAGAGCTTTACTATCTACTTCTCCCTATGACACAACTAACTTTTCCTTTAAGTATTTGGATGCTGTGTCATTTGATGAATATGTTAAACTTTGGTATTAATTCAATGTTTACTGTACCTTTAAGCATTATGTAATTTCCCTGTTTATCTCTTTTTTAAAGTTTTTTCTTGTTGTTGCCTTGTCTAAGAACATCATCACTGCTACCCTTGAAACATAAAGAGATTTTGTTCTGACCCTGTATTTTATTTTGTTTTTTCTTTTTTTCTTTTTTTGCGGGGCAATGTGGGGTTAAGTGACTTGCCCAGGGTCACACAGCTAGTTAAGTGTTAAGTGTCTGAGGCCGCATTTGAACTCAGGTCCTCCTGACTCCAGGGCTGGTGCTTTACCACTGCGCCACCTAGCTGCCCCTGACCCTATATTTCAACTGTGTGTTTCTTGCATATGACATATTAGTGGACACTGCTTCCTAACCTGCTCTGCTGTGCTGTGACATTTTAGTGGAGAGTTCATCCCATTCACATTAATGTTAAGTGTAACATTATGCAGCTTTTTATATTTTTTCCTCTTTGTTCCCCAACATCTTTTTACAGAAAAATGAGTGAAACAGACGGAATGTAACCAATACAGATGATCTGTAACTGAACTAATCTGTTCCATGACGCCCCTCCTGTTTTTCCCAAACACTGCCTGTTGCTTGTGCTTCTTTCCTATTAATCCCCTTTTTACAACCCACCCACCAAAGCTGAAGTTTATTTTGTAACTATCCCCTTTCTGTCCCATGTAAAACTCTTCGTATATGTGTTTTCGTTTGTGTCTGTGCCTGTGGGTCCAATTCTCCATTTTAGATAAGAATGAGGTTCACTCTTCCTACCACTTCTTCCATGTTTGTGTACCCTGGTCTTTACCCTGACCATGAGAAAAAACAACAAATTCTGTCCCCTTATTCCATATAGCTTAACTTAGTCCTTTTTTTTCTCTTAAGGCCATCAAAATACAGGAAAAACCACCCTCTAGGGTACCTGCTTCCCTAGAAGACATTAGGACTCTGAAGAGATACTTATCTCATCTCATTAGAAAACAAGAGCTTTATCTTCTGTCTCCTTTCAATTCTTCAAATGTTTTTACCTTTCTAGGTTTCTCTTGAACTCATGTTTGCACTGCAAGTTTTCTACATAGTTCTAGCCTTTTTATCATGAATGATTCAAAGTTCTCTATTTCATTAAAGAGCCATTATTTTCTCCTATAGGATTAAATTAAAATTTTGTAGGAAAAGTTGATCTTATTTATAAACCTACATATTTTTGCTGTTTTTTTTTTTTTTAAATGAGGCAGTTGGGGTTAAGTGACTTGCCCAGGGTCACACAGCTAGCAAGTGTCAAGTATCTGAGGCCGGATTTGAACTCAGGTCCTCCTGAATCCAGGGCCAGTGCTCTATCCACTGCGCCACCTAGCTGTCCCCATGGGTTAGTTGCTTTTGATAGTAGGTACCTGATACTTTCTTCTATTTTTCCATCTTTATTTTATTCTAATGTTTCTTCTTGTCTCATGGAGTTCCTGAGTACTGTTTGGCACTACCTGGACAAGGTTTTCTACCTTCTGTCCTAAGCCATTTATTCTTCCATTTTTTCCTCCAGACCTCATTTCATTGTGTCCAAGCTTTTTCTCCCCTAGGAGGCTCTATTTATGTGTGAAGTTATTCTCTTCTGTTTGGGAGCAAAACCTAAGAGAACAAACATTCACTGAGTAACTACTATATGCTAAGCAATATGATCTTATTTTCACCAAACTGGCATCCCTTCACCCATAATATTTCTTTTTTTCTTTTTTTTTTTTTTTTACAGGGCAATGGGGTTAAGTGACTTGCCCAGGGTCACACAGCCAGTAAGTGTCAAGTGTCTGAGGCCGGATTTGAACTCAGGAACTCCTGAATCCAGGGCCGGTGCTTTATCCACTGCACCACCTAGCCGCCCCTTTTTTTATTTTTTTTATTTTTTTTTACCCATAATATTTCTTGACAATATTCTGTTGTTTTCTTCTGCTTGTTCCCAGCTCCTGATTCAGGACTTAATTCCAAAGAGCCATGGTCTAATTTCTCAGGTGCTCTTGGTTGAGAGGGTCAGGCCCTATTTGACTTGACCTCCATTTCCTGGGTTTTGCTAGCTACCAGGTCCATTGATATGTCTAACCTCAGAGAGCTGACAAGCTTCAGGGTACCCAGTCAGTGAACTATAGATGCAGTAGCCCTTAGCATCCTTCAGTCTTTCCTGGTTGAAGCCTGCTATGGTCTTCCATCCAGTTCACCTGAACTCATGCTGGTTTTCCAAGCAGGTTTTCGATTCCAGTGCTCTGGCTTCTAGCTATCTTTTGACATAATGCTGGGCAGATGAAGGCGTTTACTAGCATTTCTCTACGGAATTCTGACCACTTTTCAATCCCATTCCCTTTTTAGATCACTGCTAGAGCAGAAGGGAGAGGGAAGCTCCTCTATTCCTCATCATTCCACTATCTTAACTGAAACTCCCAAGCCCAATACGACCACTGGACAGCATGGAGCCAAAGAGCCGAGTTCAGGCTTCTCCAATGAAAGCATCCTTCTCCAAACTGACTCAGACAGTGCCTACCTCCTTTGTCCTCAAGACAAACACTAGGGGTTTTGTCCAGTGATTTGCTAACGTCTAGGTGAACAATCAGCAGTCTTGCCTTCAGCCCATGTGCCAGTCAAAAAAGGATATGGGGTTGGCCTGGCATGACCTGTTCTGGGATAAAATCAGTGATTCAGTTCTCTACTGTTTTTTGAAACAGATTTGCTCTTTTTACCTTATTCATTTTCGCTTCATCAACCACATCCTTGGAAATGTCCTGGATTATTTCTGGACACAAGACAAGAAGAATGATTTGCAGTGGCCAAACTGCAGCTTTACGTTTGGTGCTTTCAGCAAAACCATCCACCAAGTCAAATAATTTTTCTGCACATTCTATATGGAAAAAAAAAATCAAATGGCGCTGTTAGGAAGGATGATGTAGGTCTGCCCTTTGTTCATGTAGTGAATTAATGTTCTCATTTCTACAGGGAAAAAAATGGGGAGGAGGCATGTAAAATTAGCAATAGGAAGCATTCTCCAACATGTCTATTTATCTTTATCAATCTAGTAGGAAGAAGAGTCCACACAATGTTCTTTTACTTTCCCCAATAGTAAAGGAGGGAGGTATGAGACAAACTCTTCTGACTAGTTGATTTGTTTTTAAACAAAAACAACAGGATACAAGTGGGCATGTTACCATTTGTGGCCAAAAGGAAATGAACTGAATAGCTAAAGAACCCAAGAAGAAAAAGAGCCAGCCTAACAACACACAGACACATAGATGACGATACTGAAATAAACGACCATCCCTAGCACAGGCTCCTTAGCAGATCATGTTCCACGAGAGCAGAAAAAAGCCTATAAAAGGATATAGAAACAAGGGCCTCCATCCTTTACGGCCAGGAAGACTCACTTTCCGTTCCCTGGACAGAGAGGGGCATGTTTTAGGACACGCATCAGAAAGAATTCCACCTGAAACCCGAAAGGACCAGTCTCAGGAGTTAATCTTAGTAGTCCATTTAAATGAACTCTTGAAGCCTCAGTTTCGTCTGTGAAATAGGAATAACAGTAGCATCACCCCTCCCAGTACAGTGGTGGGGATCAAGTGACATAATGTTAGGTCAAAAGGCTTTGCGAGACTTAGAGGGCCATGGAAATGTTCGCTATCATTATTTTTAAAAACCACACAAATTAAATCACTTCCAAATGCAGGAAAGACCATTGTCTGTGCGAAAACCATGCCCCTGTTCGGCCCTTGCTGAGACTAGGTTTGAGAGGAGAGCACCAACAGGCGCTGGATCTTCCCACTCAGAGAATGGCAGTTTGCCTGACATCTTCGTAGAAGCTGTGCACGATTATTTACATCCTCGGCCTTAGGATCTTGTATGTAAAAGAGATGAATAGGGACCTGGCTCAAAGCAAACCCACAATCCTGAACACAAAACCCAATCACCCCATTATGAGAGTTGTCACCAACAGGCCAATTTTCTTACATAAAGGTGCAGCTGAAGAGGGAGTCTAATTTATAAAAGTTCAATCTTTCACTTCAACCTTCCCCTTGTCTGATGACTACAGGAAAATAAAGGGGAGGGCAAAGGAAGAAGAGCTGTACATTTTGGCCTTATCTGACATAAGAAATGAGGTTCGAGGTTTAAAGGATGGCAGCCTTGGCCTAAGAAGCCACGAGGATAAAAGTAAATAAGTCAGTTTATTCTTACCAGCCATGTCTGTCTGGGGTGTCTGGTACAGCTTTGTAAATTCATCAGGATAGTTCTCTACCCAATTCCAAAATGCCTAATAATAATTTTAAAAACACACAATTTTACATCAAGGTAGTGATCTTGTCAATTTAGGAGAGAAACAAAACCAAAAAAATGCTGTATTACGGGTCACATTTCATTATAAATCTGTTCTGATACAATAAGCATTTATGAATGCCCGGGCACCCCCAGGGCCAGGCACAGTGCCAGGCACCAGTGATAGAAACACCCAGGGAAGAAGGGGCCCTGCCTTCAAGGCATCTGCAACCTTCTTCTAGCGGAAGGACAGACCCTATAAACAGGTTAAGCTTATACAGGATTCTCTGTGGTGGAAGAGAACGCCAAAAGCAAAGTGGAACCCTGCCAAGGAGAACAAGGTTCTCCTTTCTTTAAAATACTTGTTGTGGAGTAATTATTATCATTTCAAACATCTCAACAAAAGCAGCGTGAAAACTTAAGGTGAAATTCAACAAGCAACTTAAGCAATAAATATGGAAGAAAAGAAAAACATTTACCTTTTCTAGGCTATTTATAACTGCTAGCTGAGCTACCTTCTTTAAGGCTTTAAACTTAAATACAGTTTCTGTGGGAAAAAATTATATACATCGATTAATTTGTATGTAGATATATCTGCACATTGAAGAGAAAAGCCAGTTTTATTTTTGCAGTCACCCACAGTGGTGGAAAATAGGCCCCCTCTGAAAGCAAGCTACAGCCTTGCCATGAAATTTCCTACCACAGTTATGCCAGCTTAGAGACAAAGCACACTTGGGCCTTCCATGGGTGAGGCGTTCTTGCCTTGGCCTCTCTCACATTCCCCCACTTCACTCCTTCCCTCACAGAGCCACATCCTGTTTGACCATAGTGATGTAGAGATGGTGCTGTGTACCACTGATGAACCCACCCAAGACACTTGCCTCCTCCCCCTGAAGAACCTCCATGAGTGGGAACCTCGTTCGGGGAAAGATGATTTTATGACACCTGAGCTCTGCTGGCATCCGTTATTCTTAAAACCAGTAAGTAAGGAGCTATGAAGTATGCTAACTTCCAAGCGACACTAGTTCCTTGGAACAACTGGCAAAAAGCTCTCAACTCCCAATAAAATCTCTTTGTAGTACAATGGCCAATGATGGATCTGGCTGGTCTTAGAGATTTCAACTAGAAACACAGCAGTCTATGTAACAGGTGATACAAAACTCAGCTGCTGTCTGCCAATAAAATGCTGCATTGAGGACACAAGAAAGAGGTCAGTATTTAACCTAGAAGAATATTATCTTCTCCATTTTGAGCTGGTTATAACTGTGGCTCTAATGAGGGCAAAGCCAAAAGGGGAGAATTATTGAGTCTGAACAAAGTTAGTGTCACTGACAGCACAATCTCATGAAAGAGTCACACATCGTGACTCAGAGTTGCTCAGTGAAGGATCAGCCCATTTATAGATCTAGTAATTCAGGCACTCTGAACTTATCATAAAGAAAACTTCAAAAGTTCTTGCATGGAATATGTGACTGTTAAATCACACCTTATGAACTATCTTTGATATAGACAGGTGGCCTGGCATGGCCAATGGACCTTGGGGTGAAAGCCAGGAGCCTGGATTCAAATCCTGAGTCATAATTACTAACCGTATCACCCCGGACAAATTCCATAAGATCTCTGAGTCTGTAAGATGGAGAAGAGTGACACCTACTTCACAGGGCTGGGTGAGGATCAAGTGAAATGATACACAGAAAGAACTTTGCAAACCTTGATGCACTATATAACTGAGCTATTATTTTTTTAAAAAGTCTTGTTAAGAAACAAGTAAAACAGAAATAGGTAATGAATTAACAGGGATCTTGTTTTTAATTTAATCTATGATCTAATTTTTTATTGTTATTATATAAGATGAAACTCACTTACTTATGGAAATGAAGGTTCTAAACCATTTCTTTGATAATCTAAATAAAAAGGTTATAAAGAGGACCTCTGTCAGTCAGTTTATAGACTCTTAAGTATCTAACACTAGCCATCCCTGCTATGAAACAGATGCATTTTTCTATCCAGTTGCCAAGATATGGGAATAAGAGTGAAAAAGTTATCCTGAATATACGCTGCATATAGTTTTTCAAAAGCTTTGTAAACACTGAGTAAAGCCTCAAAATACAACAAAACATGACATCATGATTTCTCACTCTAGACCCAAGAGAGCTTAGGCACCAAAAGGTTAAGTAACCCAGCAATTAATTCAACAATATGAGTCAGTGACAGAGGTAAAAAGAGACACCAAGATGCCGGACTCCAGATCACAATCTCCTTCCTGGGCCTTGTTCTGCCATTGAACTTGGTTAATTCCCCTAACTACTGGCTTCCCTAAGATCAAAAGTGACTGAAAAACAGTAATTTGACGACCAGGAACTGCCCTCAGCACCTACAGATCCAGAAAAATGAGAGAGTCTGTATTTTGCAGTCTCATCATTTTAATCAAAGCAAGTAACACAGTGAAGGATGTACAATGCTCCAAGTACAGATGCTCCTGTCTCATAAGGGATCAGTTATTTTCCCAAGAGCATCAAGAATGAATTGCAACTTTGATCAGCCATTTCATTAGGTCATGTGAATAGGCGATTACTTTTCATACTGGAATATGAAATTCATTTCCATGTTAAGAAGCAACACAGTTTATGTCATTCTAAATACTCCCACATTGCCCCATGTTGATTACCTTCACGTCGACCACAGCCCAATTAAACATACCCTGCAATAGCCGCTTTAGTTTTGCACAATCCACATTGATATATTGTAACAATTCTATATCGTGGACATCGACATTATCTTCTGAACAAACAGTCAACTCCTGTAACCTGAAAGAGAAAAGCAAAAACCCATTTGTCTAAATATTTCCAAATAGTCTAGAGTTCTGATTCACTTGCCTGTTATATATTTTAAAACACTCAAAATATTCACATGTAGCATAAGAAAAGGTAATTATAAAATGTACCAAGTATAAGTTTAAATGACATCATAAAATATTTCTCTAAATTTCTACTTATAAACATAAAATACTAAACTCAATCTTAACCAAGTTATTAACAATTACATCTACTGGACCTCAGATACATAAACACAGAAAATATCTGTCCCTCAGAAAAAACTGAATAAGCCTTAAGTAATTTCTAAATGGACAACAAAGTTTCTGGGGTTTAAAAAATGTAAGTGCTCAGTCCTGAAGTCAGGAGGACCTGAGTTCAAATTCAGACCCAAACACTTACTAGCTATGTGATCTAGCAAATCTTAACTTACTAGCAAATTACTTAACCCTGATTGCCTCCAAATATGTGTGTATACTTATGTATGTGTGTATATATGTATATGCATATATACGTATGTGCATGTGTACATATGTATAGATAGATGGATGGATATGTGTGTATGTGAATGTATGTATGTGTATGTGTGCTAACTATCTAAAAGGTGCATGATAGCTCGGGTCCTCTCCACACTACGTGTTCTACCACGTAAGGCATTCCACTTATTTTATTTTATTGATCAGTAAGTCAGCCACCTAGGGAAAACCCATATTCCTTGCAGAGTCAGAATCATTCAGATATTTTAAATAAGAAGGTGGAAGACAAAAAGTATTGCAAAAATTCATCCGTTTAACTTGATTTGATTTATTTGGGGGGGAATGAGGGTTAAGTGACTTGCCTAGGGTCATATAGCTAGTAAGTGTCAAGTGTCTGAGCCTGGATATGAATTCAAGTCTTCCTGACTCCAGGGCCGGTGCCTTATCCACTGTGCCACCAAGCTGCCCCCTATCTGATATCTTTTAAAAGCTTTTCCTTGACTGCACTGGGTTTTCAATGTGGCTATCAATAATGCTAGCAAGAATGTCAAGTGAAGAAAAAGAATTTTGGGCCCTCTTTATATAGAATACAATTCATCTCAAAGACAGAAATCGAAAGCTTCACAAGGGTGGATATTTTGAGCCAGAGGACAGCATTGGCTAATGTCAAAATAGGCACTAAAAGAGTTCCGAAGGCCAAAAGGCTCAGGCACTGTAGACGTAAATAACCATCTCTAATCAAGTCAATTTACTCATTTTTATGGAACTTTCAGAGGACATCCCATCCAACCTTCTGTTGTTAACCATGACTTCCAAAGCTCTCCCCCACTTCTCCTGCCTTGGCGCACTGCTGCTTCCAGATGTGTAGCTAACATGACATGCACACACACAACAGCAGCTCTTCCTGTCAGATGTGGAGAAAATGTAGCAACCCACATTGGGAATAGGAAGGCCCTTGATGCTGTACTTTATGTGCCCCAAATACCACAGCTACTCTAAAGGGCCCCCAAATATGCTCTGATGGGAAGAAAGGTTCAAAAGATCAGCAAAGCTGCTGAGCCCTATGGCCATTAGCAACAAATGGAGAGATCAAAAGGAAGGCACAAGAGAAACCCCTTTACATATTGTGGGGGGGGGGACATTATAAAACTTTATAAGGTCCTTTGGAAACCAGGTTAAATGAAAAGATGCACTGATCAAACTGATTACATTTTTTAAATTGTAATTGACCTTCAGTAATATTGCACAGGCAGCCATTTGGACAGCTGTGGATTTTTTTTTTTAAGGACAATGAGGGTTAAGTGACTTGCCCAAGGTCACACAGCTAGTATGTCTGAGGTCACATTTGAACTCCGGTCCTCCTGAATCTAGGGCCAGTGCTTTTCTCCATTGCGCCACCTAGCTGCTCCCAGCTGTGGATTTTTAAGATGATTTCTTTGAAAGAAAATGAACTGGGGGCAGCTAGGTGGTACAGTGGAGAAAGCACGAGCCCTGGATTCAGGAGGACCTGAGATCAAATCCGACCTCAAACACCTGACACTAGCTGTGTAACCCTGCCGAAAAAGAAAGAAAATGAATTAAACTACCCTGCAGAGCTCTAAACGTAAAGTCCCACACATTCTCTACAATAACTTACGGATCTAAATGGTTTCCTTTCATCTTGCCACACTTAAAGCTATCACTTCTATCCTCTGAGTTGATTCTCAGAAAGAGATCTCCACAAACACTTAAAGTCACGTGGCCCTTTGTTTAAACTAAGCTGACTGACAAAGCTAGCACAGAAGAGGTCTTAGAGAATCCAGACCAGTCGTAAAGGGATAGGATATGAGCTAACAACAAAAGATGCAAGTACTGCCCACTAAGTAAAACTTAGCAACTTGTTCCACTGATAATTTAAAACTATCAAATTGTTATTATTCCTTCAATAAGAAGAATTAAGACAGTTCTGAGAGCATTCAACATTTGAAACCAGTTAAATATTTTCGGCCTCTGAGCAACCGATTCTGCCGACAGGCTGCCAGATCCAAATTTAAAGCCTCTGAAAAGCGAGATTCTGATTGGCTGGCAATGTCTATAAAAGGCCAGCCTTTGGCTTGAAAGCGGAGATATGTGGGAGAAGCAACAGATGACAGACCAAAAGCAGAGACAGAAAGACAGAAAGAAAATGGCCAAAAGAGGCGGCCAAAGGGGAAGCAAACACCAAAAGACCCCAAGAACAAAGAAAGCAGCAGGGAAATGGAGGAGCCTTGCAGGCCACACTGAAGGCTGAGTGATGCAAAGGCTTTAGCTGGGGTGGGAGGTGGGGGGAGGGACCCCCCCCCCAGACCACACAGTGCCAAGCCAAACCATAATACAGCAGAATGCTGAAGGCTATAGGAAAACAATCCACAGGCGTCACGTGGCACCTACTGTGCACCAAGCAGATATAAAATGATGGGAGAGAGGGCTTTTATAAGGATTTAAAAGTACACCTGAAAACTCCCATGATGATGTTAAAGACAAAGAAAAAATGTTATCCAGTAAAAGGAAACTTTTTATATAAAAGTTCTTGTAGCTTATTTTGCTACATATATTTTCTTGCAAATTTCTGCTGGGGCAGAGAGGTCTGGTGAACCAACCAGGCACTGTGCCTGTGGTCTCTGGGAAGACAAAGCAAGGAGAACAGGGCTTACATTACAATGGGAGAGACAATTAGTAAATAACTAGAAGATATTCAGGGGAGGAAGAGGAAGGATCTGAAAAGGGAATGGAGTAGGAGGGGTTGGGGGGGACCAGAGAAGCTTCCTGCAGAAGATAATATTGGAGCTGAGAGTCAAAGAAATCCAAGCAAAGCAAAAATCAGAATGTGGAAAGGACAAAGCATTCCAGGTGTGGGAGAGAGCCACTGCAAAGCCACAGAGGTGTGTCTGGAAAGTGGCATTTAAGCAAAAGGCAGAAGGGGGCAGGGAGATCGTTCTAGGCCAGGGGGAATGCCTGTGCAAAGGCTACAAGGCTGCATATGAGTACTGTAATGATTGGAATGAGGCCACCTGCTGGAGAGATACAGTAGGAAAGCTCTGCCATGAGGAGAAAGGCATCTGAGGGCAAGCCATGTGGCTTTCCTTTGGTGTCAGGAAGTGACGGTTGCTTGTGGGAGGAAGAAGGGGTGAGGCTCCAAGAATGGCACTGGGGCTAATCTGGCTTGACTGAACTATGATGTGCATAAAGAAGAATAAGATGGAAGAAGGTTGACAAGGAGGATGAGACCAGTTTGTAAAAGGCCTTGCCCTTTTACGCCCACTAGAAGTTGATAGCTAGTTGGTTCTAGATCGAATAGGACGTCACTAGAGTTTGGGGGGTCGGACTGGAGTAGGGAGAGCCATTGGGAAGCTACTGGAGTGTTCTGGATGAGAGATGCCAAGGGCTGTGTGAGTGGAGAGGATGCCTTGGATGTGGAGGTGACCAGAGAGACAGAAAAAGCAAGATTTGATATTTGTCTGCCTGGGAGTACAGGGGAGCAGAGAATCGAGGATGATGCCCAGGTGGCAATGCTGACAAAGGAACAGACATCAAGAGGACGAGATGGGGGCGGGGGGGGGGGGGAGGGTAGAGAGGGCCTGCTGTGGATAAGCTGTGACACCAGACTGGAGCTGAGAGAGATGGAGTGGCACACGACATACAGAAGCAGCCTGAACCATCTTAAGATCCCAGTGTTCTGTACCAAAGCACAGAGCCCAAGCCTAGAAAAGGGTTTTTAACTTTTAGCACCAATTAGCATTTGTATACAAGTTGAAAGAGATAAGTCACACTAGCCAACACTAGGCAATGAGGATACAAATAAGAAAGAGTCCCTACCCTCAATCCACTTGCCATCTAAGGGAAGAAGCCAAAAACAAAAGGAAGCTTGGGCTGGATGTTCCTTTTCAAAACCAAGTAGAATAGAGCTGGCTGGAAAATGCTAAGCCCCACCCTACAGCCTAAAAGTGGGAAAATGTGCACAGATCAGTAAAATATTGGAAATATATGTTCAGGGCAGCTAGGTGGCACAGTGGATAAAGCACCAGCCCTGGACTGAGGAGGACCTGAGTTCAAATCTGGTCTCAGACACTTGACACTTACTAGCTGTGTGACCTTGGACAAATCACTTAGCCCTCATTGCCCTGAAAAGGAAAAAAGAAGAATAAAAGAAAAGGAAATATATGTCCAAATTCTTTAGATTCCAAATTGTCTAAGGATGTGGAGCAAAAGATGATCTGATCACTTAACCTCAATTGCCTCACTTAAATAAAAAAAGGGGGCAGCTAGATGGTGCAGTAGATAAAGCATTGGCCTTGGATTCAGGAGGACCTGAGTTCAAATCCAGCCTCAGACTCTTGACGCTTAACTAGCTGTGTGACCCTGGGCAAGTCACTTAACCCTCATTGCCCTGAAATAAAAAAACAAAACAAAACAAAAAAAAGATGATCTGCTAGAGCTTTAATTTTGTTCAATTGTTTCAATTGTGGCCAACTCTTTGTGACCATTTTGGGGGTTTTCTTGACAAAGACACTGATGTGGTTTGCCATTTCCTTCTCCAGCTCATTTAAGAGATGAGAAACTGAAGCAAACACAGAGACTTGCCCAAGGTCAAACTGCTTGTGTACTGTCTGAGGCCAAATTTGAATCCAGGTCTTCCAGACTCCAGGCCTAGTATTCTATACATTGCGCCAATTCGAGTTGTAATTAGAATTCTATACATTGCGCCAATTCGAGTTGTAATTAGAAGCTTTGCCCCAAGGTGAGCAAGTATTCATAGGGGAAAATCCATCCCAGACAGAAGGTCTAAATGGCCACAGATAAGCAATTAACTTCATCTAAAGAAGAAGACTAGAGGGAAGTCTGGTGGGAGGAAGGGGACTCGGACATAGCTATGGGCCCACAAAGCCACTAACAGGACACAGCACAGTCAAGACCCCAGCAGGCTTGTCTCTTGGCCTGGAAGACTCACATGAACTGATGTATAGTAAAGTGAGCAGAACCAGGAGAACACTGTGCACAGTGACAGCGATATTGTTTAATGAAGAACTGTGAATGATCCAAGACAATCCCAAAGGATTAATGAAGCATACTATCCACCTCCAAAGAACTGATAAAGACTGAACAAAGCCTGAAGTATGCTATTTTTCACTTTCATTTTATTTCTTTTATTCAAAAATGGCTAGCATGTATAATCTATATCTGACTGCTCACTGCCTCAGAAGGGGGGAGGGAAGGGAGGGATAACATTGGGAACTCAAAACATCAAATAAAAATGTTTATTATCCGCCCCCCCCCAAAAAAAAAAAATAACGAGGAGGCCAGTGACCAAAAGAACAAACTAGCATCAAAGACAACCAAAAGATCCCGGTCCATGCTGGTCCCATCACCCTCAGCCCTTTGCCCAAGACCAGGATTTCTCCACTTCCCACTGTGTGTTGGAGCCCTTTGGCAGCAGGTTGGTAGAGAAGTCAACAGATCCACTTCTTCTCAGAAGAGTGTTTTTAAATGCATAAAAATGAAATGCATGATTTACTAAGGAAACCAACTGAATTGAAATCCAGTTATCAAATATATATTTTAAAAAATAAACTCGGGGGGCAGCTAGATGGCGCAGTGGATAGAGCACCAGCCCTGGATTCAGGAGGACCTGGGTTCAAATCCAGCCTCAGACCCTTGACACTTACTAGCTGTGTGACCCTGGGCAAGTCACTTAACCCCAACTGCCTCAGCAAAAAAACACAAGAACAAAACAAAAAATTAAAAATTAACTCGGGCAGCTAGGTAGAGCAGTGGATAAAGCACCAGCCCTGGATTCAGGAGGATCTGAGTTCAAATCTGACCTCAGACACTTGACACTTGCTAGCTGTGTGACCCTGGGCAAGTCATTTAACCCCCATTGCCCTGCAAAAAAAAGAAAGAAAAAAAAGAAATCTATCTCTACATGTAACTGGAAAATAATAAAATACTTTTATAGGCAAAAAAGAACATAATGGTCTCTACTCAAAGGAAGCTTATATTTTAATGTATTATAACCTACATTCTACTACTACTGCTTTTAATTGGTTTGCCATTATTAGAGATGGATTCGGATGGATCCATATTCTCTCTCACTCAATCTTCCTTGTGACAAATGGCAGCTATTTGAAGGTAGAATTAAACATACAGTCTAGGTTGACTTAGTGTCCATGATTTATAACGGTAATCTAATCTCCTAAGCATAGGTAGACATTCTGGATTTTATTGCTATTAGACAAAAAGTCTCCTGCATTGCCTGGCTGAGACTGATTATAGAGAGCAATAAACAAAAGAGAAGCACAGTAAATTACATATATCCACATGCATGTCTTTGGAAGGAATGCAGGTAAAGCGCAATTAAGCAACTACTATTGGCTGCTGAAAAGCTCTGAACATCCACAATATTCAATTCATATTAAAAAAAAAAAGTTCTCATATTTAGGCAAAAAAGGACCATGACACCCAAATCACAAAATTAACTTGAGGAAGGAAACTGAATTCTTGGATAAAAAGTTTGTCACTATTCAAATTAAATTCACAACTGTCCAGACATGCCATTCCCCAGCTCAAACTGCTTGAGGGGCTCCCTATTAACTGCCTCTGAGATAAAATACAAACTTCTCCATTTGGCCTTGAAAGCTCTTTCCAATCTGGCTCAAGGGCCCCCTCCCACTACACTCCCATACACCCTCCACAGGCCAGCTGAACTGGTCCAATCTGCTGCTCCCCTTCCCAGACATTCTATTTCCTGACACCATCCCTTTGTGGAGGCTGTGCCCCAGCCCCCTTATTGCTGCCTTTGAGGTTCACTCCAAGGGCCATCACCTTCCAGAGGCCTTCCCACACACACCCATAAAGCTACTTTATATTGATTTCATCCGTCCTTAAAATTTTCTTATCCACATACACGTTACGTTGTCATCTTCCAACAGAACAGAAGCTCCCTGAAGGCAGGAGCTGCTCCACTCTGCCTTTGCCTCGGGTACCTAGTACTGTATCTGGCACACAGAGGGAAACTGACGATTTGCTGAACTAAATCACTTGGGATCAGAGCTGGCCCATTTATTCATCTCTGTCTGGAACCCAGGCTGCTCCATACACTGACCTGGTAGAAATACGACTGAAGACAGCGTTGAAGTTATTACAGCTGAGGGAGAAGAGGACCCCTGAGGCGGAGCTCCGAAGTTCAGCAGCGTGCTGGTTCCCTTCCCGATAGGTGTGAATGAAATGGCAAATTTCTGGCAGCAGCTGCTTGACCAACATCGTTTCATCTAACCTCATTGTGTCCTTTGGCTGCTGAAATAAGAACAAGACTTACTGACTTGTTTCAATTTCCAGGTAGTCAAAACACCTCGTACAGAGACAACGTAGAAGAGAGCTGCTTCAGATATCATGGTGGAACCATTGGGGATTACCCTTCTGAGTCGAGGCCTCCATGGCAGTTCAGACCCTGGGCTATCATTGCCCAAATAGTTATAGATGCAAGTACACGTGATTATTTCCAAAATCCACAGAAGTAGTGGAGAACAAAATTATTGTTTTCATTCTTGTTCTGCTACCAGCTCCAACTAAATCCTTCTGCTAAATATTCCTTAAGCCTCACCAAACTAACAGAAAGACATGTCACCATCAGAGGAAGCTGAAAATTCTGACAATTCAAGCTAAGATGAGTTAACCCATTACTAAGAAACTGTTAAGTGACAGAAGCACTGACTCATTGACCCAAACCGAAATGGGGGAATTACAAATGCCAGTCAGGCACAAGGGCCATTACCTTGGGATTTCTCTGCTAGAACTTGTCAGGTCATCAAAGGGAAGATTGGGGAGTTGTGCATCCCTTCCATTTGGCTAACCTAAGCCTAGTTTCGAGTATTCCCTAAGCAGATCATCACTACCCACAAGTGTCTTAATAATATTTGGCTCATTTTTAAAGAACTTGTCTCAACTTGCTTTCAAGCATGTCTCCATCTATCAAGGTAAATCCTGAAGTATTTCACAGAATCACTCAGAGGTAATTTAAGGAAATTCAACAATGCAAATGAATGCTTTTTAAATGTGTAATTTAAAGTTCTGAAATAACATATATCTAAGATGCATCACACATCTGTTTCTATTTCCATTAAGCTATCCCCAAGAGAGCAGCATGAGGCAGCATCATACAATGATCAGAGTCAGGAAGACTAGGATTGCAGTGTCATCTGAGTCACAAAGAACCTAAGACAGGAACCCTGGGCAAGGCACAACCTCCTGGTGGCTCAATGCATTGGCTCCTCAACAATGTCATGGCAGACCAAGCCTCTACATGGATGAAATAACCACTCTGTGTGTGTGCGTGTGTGTGTGTGTCTATACACACACACACACACACACACACACACTCTAATACAACAAAATGTCATGGATTAGTCAATAACACTAGCCATTGGTTTATATGGCTAGCAAGGAGAAAATTCTAAATAAGGGATCAGCCAATGGTCCTACTGAACTTTTGGACCTGTTCTTCTTTACCTAACTCAGGAAAGTGTTTTGTAAACCAAAAATTCACTAAATACGAATAATTCACATTGAAAATGTGTTTCTTTAAACACAGATGTACTGAATTAAGTAGAAATGCACAACACTGTGTTTCAAAGTAACAAAGATACTTGTGAAGTGCTAATTTAAGAAAGTGCAAAGCTATGTGGCTTTCCCCTGCAATGCCTTAGTCTACTGCTTCATTACTCCAACTCTGTATTAAGAATGGACAGCATTAATAAGCAGCTTAAAAAAAAAAAAAAAGCTGGCCTTTTTTCTAAACCTGCTAATTGATTGAGAAAGAAGTAAATTATAAAGACTATTTTAAATCCTACTTTCCTAGGGTAATCGAAAATTATATCCAAAAACTATAAATTAATTGACCATCTCAAATATAAAAATAATTAAATGGGTCTATATGATTTTTAATATTAAAATATCTTACTTGTACAGATTTGAACAATATCATTGAGAAAAATGTAATATAGTGATCTTTGCCATCCTGTTTTTAAATACTACCAACTCATCTCTTTCAGAAATTAATAAAATAAAATGCTGACATCTTCACAAAATCTTTTCCAAAAGGCATGAATCTGTTTAAGAGTGGAAGAAAGTGGGTCAAATTATTGTTCTGCTAACTGGTAAGTATTCTAACCATATAAAGAAAGTAACTATTACCTACTTAATATGCTAAAGACAGGGAAACTATTTCCCATTACACACATTAAATGTATAACCTGATCAATTAACAAAATTTAAGTGCAATTAAGGTGCTCTAAATACAAAGACATTTAAATATAGCTGATAAATTTCAAGAAAGAATTGACGAAACTTACCAAATCACTTACCCCAGCCAGACATTTTTCCAGTGTATCCAAAATAATTAACTGAGAGAGATATAAATTCTTTTCAGCAGCTTCTCCAAATATTCTCTGAAAGCAAAAACATTTGTGATAGTAAATTTTAATGGTGACTCTTCCCTGCCTACCTACTCTACCAAGCCTGAAAAATAAGGTGTTCAATTAAGCAAAATTAATATTCTTCCCTTTATTCTCTGAAGGACTTGGCTTAAATATTGTGTCAAAAGTGAAAAATATTCATTTTCTCCCTGTTCTAGAAAAAGACAACCTACATACCATAAAATTTGTTGACCCTAAGATTTTCTTCCCTTTTGTATTTACAAAATCAGTCTTCTTTTGGCCTATGGAATACATTTAGCCTGGAATACCCACATCAGCATCTTATATTTAATCCCATTTTTCACCCTCACAGGTTGTGCAGACCAAATCTTTCATTGTAATAAACCGATACTATCAATTGTTAGAAATTCGAGTAGATACATTCTTTGGACTTGCTAATGACAACCTATCATCACCTGCTAAAAGGCGGATTCTATGGTTGACATAGATTCCATTCATTTAACAAGTACTCCATGAACCCCAAGTGGGTCCAATCGCCAACCTGTTATGGCGAGCAGAGATACATTGTGATGGAAAAGCTTCCATTCTAAGCTGGGGAAAAGCACATGACAGCAATCAGAAAACGATACAACACATATCCAAGGGGCAAATAATAGTCATGCCTGGCTTTGAGCACTAGAAGGGATCCTTAAGGAGTTGGGGCTAAAAAAAAAATGTAATTGCATATGTAAATGTACAAGAAATTAATGAGTTCACAAAAATCTTTGGTGAATTTTTTTCATGAAAAATGTGAAAAATCACCCCTCTCCCAATTTATCTGGTTCACATTTTAGGATTTTTACATGTAGAATTTGCTTAAAATACAAAATCCTTCCCACATATGCACCACATCTTTCCTGGTTCATTCATAACCCAAGTATATGTAATCCTGAATCTGTGAGGACCAACAAGATTGGAGTAGACTGGTGATGGCGCTTTGGAACTCCAAAGTTCTAAGTTAGGCCTGAAGAAAATGCTGAAGTCACAGATGAAACACAAAGAATTAATCAGACAGGTGAGAGCATTGGCCAGGCCCCAGAAAAGAGGCTACATGAGCAAGTGGTGAACAAGGGCCATGGAGCCATGGAGAGGGAGTAGCAGAATCTCCCTGTAGACTAAGAAGTAAGATTAGAAGGAGTTGATAGAGGGTCTGGAATGCAGAGCAGAGGGAGCCAATTTCACCAACTGGGTATTAGGAGAGTGATGTCCTCAAAATGGGGTTTGAAGACAATTCTCCTGGCAGGTGGGCTATAAGCCTACCGAAGATCTGGCATGGGCTCCAGGGTAAAGAAAGGAAACCCTACCAGAGGCCCATAAAGATCAATACTATATTGTAAATCTAGAATATTATATTTTATTCACTAGCCATTTAAACTAGATTTTGCTTCCACTCTGATTTTTTTTTTTAATGTGTATGCTTAAAGTTCCTGAGGATAAAAAATATTTAAAATACATTCAGGAAAGGTTGGCAACCAAATCTCTCTATGCCCTTGTGAAGTCTCTTAAATCATGTTCTGATCAACACCAGGAGGGCCATTGTAAATAGACAGGGCCAATGAAAACAATTTTAAGGGGCTGGGGGAGAGCCGAGGGATGAGGGGGAGAACATGTGTCTGTGCTTTCCTATAAAATAGGCTAATTAATTCAACACTTTCTCCACTGCGAGTTCAGGGATGAAGTCCTCCCCAAATTGTTTCAGGACTAACATTCAAAAATACCCCAAATCAAAATAGCAAATCCAATACTTACCATATTGTTAACATTTTTTAGAATATTGGTGAGGCCACTTATAACCAGAGAAAACTTGTATTTGGAAATGTTGATGAGACACTCCTTGTTGTGTTCAGTGCTGACTCTGGTGTGTGTCGTCTGCTGTCCAGCTTTAATCGGAAGCTATGGGGAAAAATTAAGCTAGCATTGGTCATTATGATTAACTACAACTTCACTGAAAATCATGAAATTTAATTTAGAAAAGAAAAATCACCAATTTTTTTTTCCTTCAACCTGCCGTTCTCTGTATTTGAAATATTAATACCAATTCCAACGTTCCCTAGAAATTCAACTACTGTTATTTATTCTCTCTCTGGAAGCCCATTTATAGAATAAATGTCTATAGCCACTTATGGCCTTATATCAGAAACATGACTCAGAAATAACAAGTTCCTTTCCAGATAAAAATTGTCTAACCAAAGAATATCTACAATAAAATACCAATTTCTTCCACATTCCACTCACCGTAATCAATCCACACAATAGGATTCCTACACTAAGGAAACAGCTCAAAACTACAATATGGGTTTTCTAATGCTACAATTAAAAACAAACAAACCAGCGCAATTAGGCATGTTCCAGAAATAAGAACAGGCAGGGCCAAACATGCTAAGGGCAGCCACAGGTAAGAAGTCTGCCTTCAGTTGCACAGTTAAGAGAATCATTGTCCAGGTGAAGGAAATATTCATGGGAATCTGGGTTCCTGTGGGTAATGTCATCTAACCTGTAAGTTCATCTCTAGTAGGAAGCAGCACAATTGGTCTATCTAGAATTATGTAGATGTTTTTATACGCGCACGCGCACACACACACACACACACATATACATACATATATATGTAATTCCAATACCTACACTGAATTTAAATCACATTCAAAGTGTTCAAGTAAATTCTGTGCCTGATACAGCTTCTGCAATACTTTAAAAGGGAAGGTCAATAGACCAACCAAGAGACTGGGGAAATGAATCAATTATTCTAATGAGATGTCTACTTGTGGAGAGTGCAAAAGCTAACTTCACACACACACACACACACACACACACACAAGCTAACTTCACAAGTATCAAATTGGGGAGATATGGAACACAGTAGTAAATGCAAAGAAAATGGGTGGCCTGAAAACCAAGCTGGTGGTAGTCCCTATCAGTCATTTAGAAATAGATAGTAGATGGGTTTTTGTTTTGTATTTGTACTGTCTATTATCTTGGAGTGTGTTCATGGGGCCCACGCTTTCTTACTCTTTCCTGTAGGTTGTGAGGAACCTGGATTCTTAGTCTACAGACTCCTTCCCTCCAGCTGCCTCCAAAATACATTTGGGTCTTCTCTTTCCCCATCACCAAAATCATCCTCTTCATATGTAGGAGATGTTATCCTCCTGCTCAAAAAACAGTGAGTACCTCCCTGATGCCTCCAGGATAGACCACAAACCCCTTCGTCCTCCATTCAGGGACCTCCATAAACCAAATCCAACCTTATTACCCATTAATCCCATTCACACAATCTACTTTCAAGCCAAATTAAACTAAGAGCTCTCTCCAAAATCCAACGTGATCTTCCCCATGCCAAAAACATAGACCTTCTCCTTTATCTCCACCCACTGAAATCTGCTTTCAAAGCTCTAGCCAGGCAGTGTTTTCTGGGAAGCTTTCCCTGAAGTGACCAGCTGAAAAGAGTAGCCTCTCTCACAGACCTAGCTCTGAGTCTCACCTCTTCCTCTTACACTTTGTTATCTAGGGCAAAGCATTTCTCCTCCCCTAGCCTGTTTCCTCACCTGTAAAATGTCCTTCTAAAACTAGTTCGAAATTCTAAGACGACAAGTCCTTCTAGAACTAGTTCTAAGATCACTTGGACCCTCTCCTAAGAGTAAGAAAGAATTCCTTTTATGGGCCATCTGGTCCAACCTTTACTACTGTGTTCCATATCTCCCCAATTTGATACTTGTGAAGTTAGCTTGTGTGTGTGTGTGTGTGTGTGTGTGTGTGTGTGTGTGTGTGTGTGAAGTTAGCTTTTGAACCCAACCATCAGACATTGCTTATCCCTAGGCTCTCATAGGCTCTCATTACTTCTTAGTTCCTCCTAGTAGAATGTAAGCTCTTTGAGGTCAGCAGTTGTAAGACAGTGTTCCATTTTTATCTTTGCATACTCATTACTCTGGACGATAACTAGCACATAGTAAGCACTGTAGGAATACCTAATGTATTAGATGAACATCAAAATTCAAAGGGACATCAGCCTCTGAGAATAACAGGTTCAATCCAATGAGCTCACTCGTTTTCAAGTGGAGCAGTCCTTTACTTAGGCTCGATCACCTTCCGAAGCATGGACTTGAAAAGACAAGGCTCAATAACAGGGCCTGGAGAAAAGACCAACACTGGGGTAGGTCAGCCCAAGAAGTCAGCTGTCACAGGGAGCATCAAGGGCAGGGGACTTGCCCAGCTCACCTAGCTCATACCTGTCAGAGGCAGGGACTTGACTTCAAGCCCAGCACTCTGTCTGCTATAATTCTCTCTAGCCAAGAACTATCATCCCTAACAAGGGCAGAACGAAGAGAAAAAAGGACAACAGAATGATTAGACAGAGACTTTTTTTTTACTCAACATACCCTTAGGACCTTAGAACAAAATGAGTTTTGTTTCATCCAGAGCTGTTTTCTTGGAGGGCTATAGACTTATTCCGATGACACTGCCATTGCCCAAAACATCATTAGGATCTTTGCTTAATAAATCCTTTATCTATATTTTGAAGAGCCTCAGTTGTAACAAAGCTTTCTCCCTTGAGGGTGGCTTTGATGGTTGAAAACATTCCAGTTATTCAGAGTCAAAACTGATGAAAAAGTGAGCAATCAATCTGGGAAATATTTTTCATCACAAACAGGATATGGCTGTAAAGTGATGGTACTAATTTTCTTTGGAACTCAAACTGGCTCTGAAGGCAATTTCAGGGTCCCATGGGAATATGACATCATAGACAACATAGGCTCTTTTAACCTGGGGTTCAGCCCCCTTTGGGGTCCATGGGTAGATTTCTGAGGGTTCTGTGAACTTGGGTGGGAAAGAAAACAGCATTTTTATATCTATAGAATTGGTTTCCTTTGTAATCATATGCATGTAATTTGTGCACTTACAAACAGATGTATAAGTTTCCCCTGACTGCTGTCAAAGGGATCCAGAACACAAAAAGGGTACAGAAATCCCTGATCTAATCCAATCCAATGATCTTAGATATGAGAAGATTCAGACTCAGATAGTGTAAGTGAAGCCTGTCCGAGGTTACACATGAAAAGAACTGGAATTCAAACTCAAGGCCTCTGACTTCAAATCCAATGTTCCTTCTGTGATCCCCCTATGCCTGTCCAACTCTAAATCTTGTGTGAATCAACATCAAGAGTCAGAAGAGAGGGGCAGCTAGGTGGCGCAGTGGATAGAGCACTGGCCCTGGAGTCAGGAGGACCTGAGTTCAAATCCGGCCTTAGACACTTAACACTTACTAGCTGTGTGACCCTGGGCAAGTCACTTAACCCCAATTGCCCCTCAAAAAAAAGAGTCAGAAGAGAGCTCAGAGCCCATCTAGTCTAGCCCATACCTGAATTAGAATGATACATCCTCAACAGATGGACACCCAGCCTCTCCTGGAAAATCTCTAGTAATGAAGAACTCACTGCCTCTGAAAGTTCCCCATTCTACTTTTGGAAAACACTAATTCTTAGCAAGTGTTTCCTTATATCAAGCCTAAAACTGCCTCTCTGCAACTTTTACACAATGCTCCGGGCCAAAGAGAATAAATCTAATCTTTCTTCCATAAGACAACCCTTGAAATATGCAAAATCTGTCAAAACCCCATCTTCCAAAGGCATTCTCCCATTGAGTCTTCTTCAAGCTAAACAGCTTTAGTTTCTTGAACTGATCATTGTGTGGCATGGTTTCCAGATTCTCCACCATTCCTTGTCACCTCATACTGCAGAGCATGCCAAGAATAATCAACAAATGTCATTTAGGTTAAGAAGACCCACTGCTAACTGCAAGAATAGAACTAAGTCACTAGAATTGGTGACTTCCTGAAGAACACAGATCAAACTTCCAAACATTGAGATGTCGAAGAGGGTGAGGGCAGGGACAAGGAAGGAAGTTAACCACAAATTCCCCACAGGCCTACCATTCCAGGGAAGCCTTATTGGCTGAGGGTAGACTATGGAGAAGGGGTTCAGTCAGGCATAAGAGTTTGAAAAACTAAGAATGAAACTTAGGTCTAGTTCTAAATATGAGTTCATATACAACAGCACAGAACTAGGATTAACTTTTTTAAACTTTCCCCCTTTGTTTTTTGTTATAATCCACACTATCATTTACCTGAATTTGTCTGTGCTGCTTTTAAGGAACAGAGTTAGTGTGAATGAAGAAGCCCTTACTACATGTTGAGAAATCTGAGCCATGATCATGTAGCCCTGACAGGGAGAAAACAGGAGGATCTGGCTGACTGATCCTAAGTGCGGACACAACTCCACATTCAGGCTGCCACTGGTGAAAAAGGTCTGCTCACTCCCCAAATCGATCTGTTCATCTTTTATGTTGATTTTAAAACAATAACTAAAGTAAATCTGAGCAGCTTCAATGAAACAATTCAATGGACTACCTCATCTAGATACATGTCAGGCTATGGGCATTATGGGCATTATGAAATTTTCACCCATTTTGTTTTCTCGATGTGGATCTTTCAAGTAATTATTGTTTCACTGAGGAGTGAAATTGCATTCACTAATTTTGTGGGGCTCGAATAAAATAGCACAATGTTATCAGCAAAAAGCACTGAAGAGCCTTGCCCTGTGACACTGGCAAATATCTTAAGTGAACATGGCTCCCGATTTTATTCCTTGCTTCCTTTTTCAATACTTGGCAGGCCGGTAAACAAAGTCACATCTTTAATGGAATCCCTAACAAACAGAGGGGGGGTTGACTTGAAGGTCCCTTCGATCTCTAAATGTATGCTCCTAAGAGGAGGAACTGTTTTTGAAGAAACCTTTTAAGGATGTATTTTGTTCCGTGTACTGGTTCTACCGAGAAAACGTATTGCTTTTATGTTGGAGGAAGGGAAAGGAATAAAAGGGCACAGGACAGGTAAGGAAAGGAAGCATTGTATATTAAGAAGACGTACTCATGAGAGGCAGTGTGGCACCATGGACAGAGCCAGCTGCAGACCTAGGTTAAAGCACAGTAGGTACTGGTGTGTAATGGTTCATAAGGTTTTTCCATAGGTCCTCTCCAACTTCATTGGTTCAGATAAATAGTTACTACTCCTCATGTGAAGACATTCAAGAACCAAGGAGGGAAAGGACAGTGGCCGTCTTCTGCATAAAGTTCAATGGAGGCGGGGGCGGCTAGGTGGCGCAGTGGATAAAGCACCGGCCCTGGATTCAGGAATACCTGAGTTCAAATCCGGCCTCAGACACTTGACACTTACTAGCTGTGTGACCCTGGGCAAGTCACTTAACCCCCATTGCTGCGCAAAAAAAAGAACAACAACAAAAAAAAGTTCAATGGAGGCAATGTTGTCACTGGATTAGCCTAAAGACCTCCACTCAGGCAGAAAGAGGTAATGGTTGATAAAGTTGGGAAAGCACTGATAAGAACTTTGTCATTGAGTGTAAATGGAGAATTTCACTCACCTGGACATTATTGGGTCTCTTTTCCACTCAAAGAAGGGAAATCCTTTCCTCACTTGCCTAAATAATAATTTCATCCCTCCAAAAGAGACAGAACCAACAAAACAAAAGTATATTTATCACCAAAAGGGAGAAACTGGTCATGGATGCTGAAATGATGAGAGTCCTAAGTCAAAATACCATTCTATCTTAGAATTTAGGAGAGGGGAGGAAAGTTAGGAACAGTCAGATATATATATATATCCCAAATTTCAAAGGAAGGTTAGGTCTCATGTAAAAATAAGAAGCCCACGAGCAAGGCAAACACAAAGATAGCCAACCAGCTGGACAGGAAAACATCCAGCCCAAGTGAGTCATCAGCAATAGAACACTGGGCCTGGTAATCCTGTAACTTGAGAAGTTCTCCTACCCCTTTCCCCCCCAACTGTCTGCCCTGACTCATTGTATCAGTTCTCAACACCCAATTCTCTATTGCCATATTCCTATAAACAGATAAGCTGCTGGACTGGATCAGGCACAAGACCAAAGTCTCATATATTCAATGACATACTTTGTCTCTCATGTCCATCTCAGAATCTTAAGTATCACATACCATATTTCTTCCCTCTATGGATCAGAGCCCCAGCAAATGCCTGTGGAGATCCAGGCATCAAGTCCCTTTCCTCAAGGACCAAAGTCTAAATTCTAGGCTCTCTCCTTCAAGACTAAGCCAGGACCAAAATGTCTTAACAAAAAACTCCAATATAGCAGACCTTGTCCACTACAATACCAGGCCCAATATACCTTCTTGGTTAGTTCTTGAAAGTAAAATGATTCCATACTATTCCTTCACAGGACTCTTGGCAACCTCAGAACCCCAAGCAAAACAAACAAAAACCCATCAATTGCATTCCCATCCTATGGATAACCACACCTTCCTCTTACTTGCCAAAAGCCAAAGATGCTGAACCTTCAAGCTGCCAAAGCAAAAGCCATTCCCCTTCCCTGCTACCCTATCTCCCCTTCTTTCATCCCTCTCCACCTCAGCCAAATCTGTCGTTCCCTATTCTATCATTACTAACCTTACATTGTTCATAGAGGTCTTTCTCCACAACTTCCCGTACTCACTGAGACCTAGCTTTCCCCAGAACATACTTGGCCATGCTTTCTTCTTCTCTCATGTCCTTATGCACTGATTCATTGTCTTTCCCTTCACTACAGTTTCTGATGAAGAGATGACCCTTCTCCTTACCATGGGCCTTGAATCTATTTCCTCCATTCTCCTCTATCAGGCTGCCCCTACAATCATATTCATATTCTCTCTTCCCTCCACCTACTGGCTCTTCATCTGCTCCCTATTAACACTTGATTAACACTTGCAGTTCTCCCCATTCTTTAAAAAAAAAAAAATTCCTCCCTTTACCTGAAATTCAAAGAGGAGACTTCCCCTCAAAAGGTGCCCTCCTGCCTCTCCTTCACCTTTGCAGTTCCCCTGTAGGTGTGGTCTTCCCCCATCGGAATGTCACCTCCTAAAAGACACTGCCTGCCTGCCTTCCTTCCTTCCATATTCCTAGTGCTTACTAGAGTGCTTGGCACAGAGCAAGTGCTTAAAAAATGCTTGGTGACTGCCTGTTGGACTCTAAGATTTAAGGTCCCTTCCAGTTCTAATCTATAATCTTACTATGCCTCGGAAAATTCAGGCTCAAATGAGAAAATTATCAGAGCTCTTTGCTCACTCCAGAGTGCCATGTCCACGTGAGTTACACAATTAAGCCCTTTTGTTATCCTCAAAATCCCAAACACATTTAACAACTATGAAGAATGATCTAACAGTGTCTACATTAAAATGGGTGCACCCAGAAAACTTCCCTGTAAGAATTGATGTCTTCAATTTTCTCTAACAGGGTACTGGCTACAAATAGAAGGCTAAGACTCGGGGGCAGCTAGGTGGTGCAATGGATAAAGCATTGGCCCTGGATTCAGGAGGACCTGAGTTCAAATCTGGCCTCAGATACTTGACACTTATTAGCTGTGTGACCCTGGGCAAGTCACTTAACCCTCATTGCCCCACCAAAAAAAAAAAAAAAAAAAAAAGGCTAAGACTCTATGTCCAGTATCTGGCGTAGAACAGGAACCTAATAAAATGCATGTTGAATTGGATGCTTACCTCCAAGAGAGATATACTAACACTTAACTAACTTGAATGTACTACAAGTGACGACAGTCTGTAAAACTGCCACCCTCGGGTAACAGCTGACAGCTTACCAGATCTGATGGCATTTTTTACTTTTCAAAACAACCTTGACATATTTTCTAATATACTAATTAAACTATTTCTACCTTGTCAGATTATAGCCCAAATATAAAATTTCATGAAGTTTCATTCGCAAGATCTCTATCTTGATATTGTTACCGACTTGAAAGAATGAGAGGCGTCAGCACAAGAAGGCAAAGCTGAGATTTTCACATGGCACTGTGAACAGTAGATAGTTTTGTTTCTAGTTCTGCTTAGAAAATTCTTCAAAATGTCAAAGATTCATTTTTTCCATTATGTGCAATTCATTCTGTTGTTAACAGGCCCCTTATACTCAAATGGAAAAAATGAATTCTGCTAAAATTCATCTAAGAATTGTTTCATCTAAAAATCAAAAACAAGCAACAATGTAAGGACAATAAAGAGCATTTATTATGTCATCTTTAGACACCAACTCACATGAAGAAGTCCAGTTAGGAACTGACATGGAATATATATTAGACACGGCAGTTTTTTATTATGCTGCTCAATTTTATACTCTGACATAGTAGATCCTCGAGAGTTATTAAGCACCTATGAGCCAGGCCCTGAGCTGAGCATTGAGGGCACAGAGCAATACAAAACCATAGTTCCGGCTCTCATGAAGATGACATTCCAACGGGTAGGACAACCCAAAAATAACTAGGGACATACAAGAACTATACAAAGCAGACCCAAGGCAATGGGAAAGGGGCAGGAATTAGTGTGTGGTGGAGGAGGCTTCCAGGAACAGGTGGGAGAGCAGCTAAGTCTTAAAGGAAATCAGATGAAGTTGGAGGCAGAGGTGAAAGGAGAGTCATTCAAGCCAGTGAAAACAACATGTTAAGCCAAAGGAGATGGAACTGCAGACATTGGTGTGTCATGCTGGAGGAACGGTAAGTCAGCCAACACTGCTGGACCCTGCAGTAACAGACTAGAAGATGACCAAGAAAGACAGGAAGGGTTCAGGTTATGAAGAGTTTTTCACACCTGACAGAGGAGTTTCAATTTGATCCCAGAAAGAATAAGGAGCCACTGAAGCTTGCTGAGGAGTGGGTGAGGGGGAAGGGGAAGAGAAGAGGGTGGTGACACAACTGGACCTGCATTCCTTGGCAACTGAGCAGAGGAGGTACTGGAGTGGGAAGAGACCTGAAGCAGTCACACCAATGATTACAAGGGTCAGGTCAACAAGAAGGAAGGCAGGCTAGAATTGGGGTTGTGACTAGGCAAGGGAAAAGAAGGGGGTGCATGCAGCAGATGTCATGAAGGCACAAACAAGACTTGCAAATGGATTGAATATGAAAAGCAAATGAGAGGAAGTCAAGGACAATACCAACAGTGTCTGGCTGGGGCCCAGGGAAGATGGGGATGCCTTAGGAAAGAAAGCAAGCTAACAAGTTTGTACATGCTGAGGCTGAGATGCCCACAGAATGCCTAACTGGGAGATCCCCCAAAACGCAATTCGTTAACCATGACAGGAGCTCTACAGAGGTGAAGGCTAGAGACGTCGGGCTGGAAATCATCTGCCCAAAGAGAACTGGCCCCGCGGCAGCTGCTGAAATAAATGCCCAAAGGAGAAGGGAAGAGGATCCAGAATGTGGGCCCCGGATGTTACCCCCAAAAGTGTGACCTGGCTCGGAGAAGGAGCAGACAGACGAGAGTGGCAGGAGAGCCTTGTCAGGAAACCCTAGAGAGGCCTGAGTGTCCAGGAGTAAGTGACAGTGTCAAAGGCTACAGAGAGGGGACTAAGAAATGCCAATAGACTTGGCACCACACCCTTTGGCCTCAGCCTAGAATAACCTTGTGCCCCTTTTATGGGCCAAATGTGTGTCCGCCCAAACCCAAACGTGGTCTTTGTGAATACTACACTGACCCCATCTGCACAGTAGATAGAAATAATTCCCTGGTTTGTCACTCCTAAAGCATTTCGCATATTCTTCTCTTGTTGCCAAAAACAATCGATACATTTGGTTTTGACACATCATCCACTTCCATTCAGCTGCCAAAGTTATTTTTCTTAAGCATTCATTTGACCTAGTGACTCCACTACTCAATAAACACCCATAGCTCCCTATTGCATATAGAATAAAGAAGAAATGTCCTTGTTTAGCAGGTAAAGCCCTTCACAACCTGGCCCACCTGTCCTTCCATCCTTATCATGGTAGTTTCCCAGCCATACTCAGTAATCCAGCCAACAGACCTCTAAGACTCCTCCTAGGGCAGCTAGGTGGCACAGTGGATAGAGCACTGGCCCTGGATTCAGGAGGATCGGAGTTCAAATCCAGCCTCAGACACTTGACTCTGTGTGACCCTAGGCAAGTCACTTAACTCCAATTGCCTCACTAAAAAAATTAAAAAAAAAAAATAAGACTTCCTACATAGTTCTTGCCTTCTCAATGAGTAGGGGAAGGGGAGGAGGGAGAGAAAGAACTGAAAACAACATTTTTAAAAAATGAATACTAAAAATAAATATCAAAGGGGCAGCTAGATGGTGCAGTGGATAGAGCACCGGCCCTGGATTCAGGAGGACCTGAGTTCAAATCCAACCTCAGACACTTGACACTTACTAGCTGTGTGACTCTGGGCAAGTCACTTAACCCCAATTGTCTCACCAAAAAGAAAAAATTCAAATTTGTTTTAGGGGAAAATTAGTTGTAGGAAGGGAGGGAGGCAGAGAGGGAGAGAGCCTTTGGTCTACACTCTCAATCCATCATTTCTCTATCTGGAGGGGGATAGTATGTTTCATGTTAAGTCTTCTGGAATTATGTTGATCAGAATTTCTAAACACTTGCAAAGGTTTTTTTTGTCTTCACAGCATTGTGACTATATAAATGTTCTCCTGGGTCTGTTCACAAATCTTTCCTGGCTCTCTCAGACCTTCTTCATCATCATTTCTTAGTGAGTTCAATAGTATTCAATCACATACATATACCATAATATGTTCAATCGTTTCTCAATTGATGGGCATCCCCTCAGTTTCCAACTCTTTTTTTGTTGTTGAGTTGTTTTCCAGTCATGTCTGACTCTTCCTGATCCCATTTAGAGTTTTCTTGGCAAAGATACTGGAGAGGTTTGTCATTTTCTTCTTCAGCTCATCTTACAACTGAGGAAACTAAGGCAAACAGGGTTAAGTGACTTGCTAGGATTACAGAGCTAGTAAGGGCCTGAAGTTGGATTTGAACTCATAAAGATGAGCCCTCCTGACTCCAGGCCCAGTGCCCTATCCACTGTGCCACATAGCTGTACCAATTCTTTGCTACCACAAAAAGAGCCATATATATACACATCCTTTTATTTTTTGTTTTTAATCTCGGTGGGGGGGTGTAACAGTATTGCTACAGTAGCAATATTAGTATTTCTAGTAGCAGTAGCAGTATTGCTAGGTCAAAGGTTATATACAGTTTAATAACTGCTTTCCAGAATAGTTGGATCACTTCATAGTTCCACCAACAGAGTACTAGTGGGCCTATTCCCACAGTATTTTCCTTCAGTATTTGTTATTTTCCTTTTTTGTCAACTTAGCCAATCTGATGGGTATGAGAGTGGTACCTCAAAGTTGTTTTAATGCACATTTCTCTATTAGTAATTTAGAGCATTTTTCAGATAGCTATTGCTAGCTTGGGTTGATATCTTTGTACAGTTTGGTTTGTAAATAATTAATTTTGCTGTTTTCCTAATACTATACCATTCCTGCATCCCTGGTATAAATCTTTTCAAAGGAAAAAAGTTCTGGATATTTTGTTCTAGTCACTCTACAAAAGACGTGTTTGAGGTTTCTGCGTAAATATCCCCCAGTGCTATTAGCCAATAGTGCTCTCTCTGTGTTTTATCCTGCCCCAGTTTGAATATTAGGGCCAGACTTATAGGACGGCTTTAGTGAAATCTGTCTCTTAGTATGGCTCAGTTTTTGAGAACAAAAAGATGAAATGATTTTCAAAAAGTGAATAAAATTCATTTGTGAATATAGGCAGTCCAGGAGTTTAACTTTTAGTCAACTCAATTATGGCTTGTTCAATTTCGCTGTGCTTGTGTTGCTTAGGACCTTTTTCTTGTTTTGTTCATTTGGGTATTTCATATTTTTGTAGCTAACCATACATTTCCTTCAATTTCTTAATTTTGTCGGCATGTAGTTGGCTGTACTACTTTCTGATCATTTTCTTTACTTCTCCATTATTTGTGATTATCCACCAAATTTTTACTTAGTAATTAGATTTTTCTATTTTTTTGTCATGAAATTAGCTAACAGCTTATCCATTTCACTAGTCTTAAAAAAACAAAACAAAAACCTCTTTCTTTGGCTTATCAGACCAAATAGCCTTTGTTCCTTACTCTAGTTTCTGTTTTGCTTTCAAATTTTCTTCTTTTATTATTGTTTTAAGATTAATTTGTTTTTTGTACATAGCATCAAGAACACTGTGTGATGATCAACTGTGATGGACAACTCTTCTCCTCAATACAATGGTCCAAAATAATTCCAAAGAGCTCATGATGGAAAATTCTCTCCACATCAAGAAAAAAGAACTGTGGAATCTAGATGCAGATTAAATCATGCTGCTTCTACTTTTTTTGTTTTTGTTTTTGTTTTTTCTTTTTTGAGATTTTTCTCTTTTGTTCTGATTCTTCTTTCACAATATGACCAATGCAGAAATATGTTTAAGTGATTGTACATATATAACCTATATCAGATTGCTTGCTGTCTTAGGGAGGGGAGAGGGGAGGGGAGGGGAGAGGGAGAAAAATTTGGAACTAGAAATCTTATAAAAACAAATGTTGAAAACTATCTCTACATGTAACTAGAAAATAAATGCTTTTAGGATAAAAAAAGATCAATTTGTTTTAAAATTTCAAATTTAATTCACTTGTCTCTTTTCCCCTTTGCTAATATGTGTTTAGAAACATAAAATGTTCCTGTTTTAGCTGCCACCCATAAATGTTAAGATGTTATCAATCCACAAGCAAGTCTTAAGTGCCAGGAACTGTCCTAGGTTCTGGGGATTTAAGTACAAAGAATAAAACAATCTTACTCAGTATGACCTTACGTTCTAAAATGGAAGAGACCCAAAGGATATACAGGTATACATACAATATAAATACAAAGTTCATAAATATAAACATATTCGATGTTGTTAAACCCAACGAAGCTTGAAAGGGAAATTCCAGCAGTTCGGGGGGAATCAGGAAAGCTTTCAGGAATAAATTAGTTCTTGAGCTGAGTCTTAAAGAAGGAGGAGGACTCTTTGAGGGGGAGGTAAGGAGGAAATATATTTTGGGCACATGTGGTAGCCAATGCAAAAAGGTGTAAACATATGACGAACACAAAAAAACACCAGTTCTGCTGGATTGCAAAGTGTGGAAATAGGAGTAATATCCAATAAGTCTGGAAAGATAGATTGGAGTCACTATGTCTCACCGTCTCATTCTCTTTAATACAACTGCTGTTTGACTGGTTCTTTGGCACACTCGATATTGAAGATATCACTACTTTGTCTCCATTTAGGTCTGTCTTTTGTTCATATTCTCTTTATTGATTAATTTTATTGCATTATGGTCTGTAAAAGATGTGTTTACTGTTTCCGCCTCCCTACATTTATTTATGAGTTCTTTATGTCCTAACACATGAATAGGTTTACTGGCTGATGCTAAAAAAGCAGTTACAGTAAAATGAGAGCATCTAGATAGCTTCAAAGGCTCCTTGAAGCTCTCAAATCTGCGTTCCTGTGATCAGGGCAGGGAGGAAGGTTTTTAAGCCCAGGAGGCACGAGCAGCTGGGGATCCAGGCCCAATGGTCCAGAATCTCAAAATATTAGAACAAAAATGAACTTTAAGAGATCAGCTCATCCAATTCCCTCCTTTTACAGGCAAGTAAATAAACTGAGGTGCCGAGACAAGTGACTATCACACAGACAGAGAGCAACATGGAGAGCACATTAGACATGAGACCTACTAGCCATGTGATCTAGGCACTAAACCTAATAACCTCTTAAGTCTCTTAGGTTCCTCATCTCTAGAATGAGAGAAATAGCAGCACCTACTTCACAAGGTTGTGAGAATCAAATGGCCTGGGCAGAGCACTCAGCAAACTGGACAGCGCCACATAAATGTTAGTACAAGGGCCAGAATCCAAAGCTTGGTCCTGACACGCCAAACCTACATAAGAGGTTAGAAGCAGAGCCCAAAGGAAAGAAGAGCCTAGCTGGGTAGGAGATGCAAACACTAAAGCCATCTGTAGAGAGCTGGCTAGAAAAATCTGTCTTCAACAATATTTCACAATATAACTTATATTGAAATACGGGCAGCTCTGAGAATGAATGAATGAATGAATGAATGAATGAATGAATGAATGAATGAATGAATGAAAGAAAGAAAGAAAAAGCATCTGTTAAGTGTTTTCTATATACGAAGCACTGTAATGAAGACCAGGGATCCAAAAATGAAAGCAAGACAGTCCCTGAGATGAAAGACCTCACAGGTTAATGGGAGAGGAAAACACAGCTGTTTACAGTTGATTGGGTGGTGAGCATACACAAGGCCTGCATGGTTTGAAGAAGGCTGGGAAGTGACAGAAAGGCCTGATGCCAGGAAAGACTGATGAGGAACTTGCCCAACAGAGCCCAGAGACTCAAAAGCCCAAACCCTAAGTTCCAGAAGACAGGGGGCCAGAATGCAGGCACCGTGAGTTTGGAAAGGCCAGGACCATACACAGAGAACACTGGAGTCAATTCCTTCAAAATCACCATTTTGGAAACTGCCCACTCCTCACGAGAGGAGGGACCTTAGTTCCATAACACAGGAACTAGGCTTCTATGAGGCCTTGATATCAAGGTAAATTTTACACTCAATGCCTTCTCTTGCTCCCGGGACCCTCTCACTCTCCTAAACTTTCTGCAGCCTGGATTCAACCAAAACAGCCCCCTCCAAAACATCTCCATTCAAAGCCTCTGAGGGTTTGAGGGCCAAGGCATGAAGGAGCTTCACGGTCTCCTTTAAAGAAGGGGCTCAACACAGATTTTCTCCACATTTTCGCACTGCATATAGACTTCTCTGGAATCCTTCACTCAGCACTACCCCCTGCCTTTTCAGCTTCTCCCATTAGATTGTAAACTCCCAGGGCTGCTAGGTGGCGCAGTGGATAAAGCACCAACCCTGGATTCAAGAGGACCTGAGTTCAAATTTGACCTCAGACACTTGACTCTTACTAGCTGTGTGACCCTGGGGAAGTCACTTAACCCTCATTGCTCTCCCCTCCCCTCCCAAAAAAAAAATAAATCATAAGCTCCCTGTGGGCAAGGATTGTTTGTTTTTATTTATATCCCTAACACTTGATACAGTGCCTGGCACATGGTAAGCACTTAGTGTTTTTTGACTTGACTAAAGGTCTTTGTTCTATTTCTGATCAGACCGTGAGTTCCATGACAGCAAGTACTGTCTCTTGCCCCTTTTTTTGCATCCCTAGTGCCCAGCATAGTGTTGTGGAAATTTATTCTGATTTGGGGACCCTACCTTTAGGCTGAGATTAGAAAGCCATAGGCCCTCGGGGTCTCTCTCCCTCCTCCTCAGCTTCGGCTGAGAGAAAAAGCCCCGTGGGCTATACAAGATGCCAGGTCAGACAGCTGGGGGGGAAAAAAGCCCCAGCTCCCTCCGACCTGAGCAGAGCTCTCTGAAAAATCCCGGATAGCCTGTGCTGAGGCCCGTGAAGTGGGAGTGCACCCCGCCCCCCAACCAGCCGCAGCCCTGGCTGGCGGATTAGCTTGGTCTGTGGGGGCAAAGGAAGCCCCGAGATTTGAGTGGAGAGAAGAAAAGGTGTATATATAGACCTGGGAGTTAGACTCAGGGTGGGGGCTGACTAGAGGAGGGACTAGATAGACAGGACTAGAGGGAAGCACAGACAAGGACAGAGGAGAGTTCCGTGCAGACAGGGGGCTGAGAAGAGGTCAAGAGGGCGGCTGACAAGATTAGAAAGGAGAGACGGGGGGACGAGACGAACAGCAACGCAGGACTAGGAGCAAAGGCGGCAGAAGACAGACTGACCAGGAGGCAGCAGAGAGCACAGAAGCAGGTCAGCACAGGGTACAGGTTGGAGAAAGTGAAGATTAAGAGGAGTTAGAATAAAGGACCTGAGTGCCCTAAGGCCTCTTGCGGCTAAGGCCCTTATTGTATTCAAAAAGTTCGAAGTGCAGCAGGTGGGAAAGAGACCACAGGAAAGCAGTCAGGTTGTACTTTATTTCCCTGTATTCCTAATTTGAAATAGTATCTCATAAATGAACTCTGCTTTGATTATTTGGTTAAAAGGCTTCTTAATCTTTAGTCTATCAGTTTGGGAGCAGTGTGGTGGAACTTTATAAACGGCCCACATTAAATTAACCAAGTCAGACAGCCAAATAGTCAAAAGTCCCCAGTTTAATCCTCCATAGTTTAGCCCCCCAAAATTAGCCCTAGTTAACAAAATATTTTCAGTGCCTAACACAGAGAAAGCATTTCATAAATTGTTTGTTGACTAAATACCAAGAAAGAAGTCAAAGATTTGTAAAGAGCTTAAACTCTCAAACATATATGTGTCTATACAGATAAATATATGAATATTTTCATTCAAGCTAATCCTAGCCAAAAAGCATGAAGAAAGTACCTAAATAGACTCGGTTTCCCAACGCCACCTCCTCCACAAATATCTACAAAATACACCAAACCAAATTCTGATGGGAAATCTAAGAAAAAACAATGTTGACTAGCTCAGGTCAGCACTTGGAGAGAGACAGAGAGAAAATAGTGTCTTCAGACACTGGGAACTGGGTCCGACTAAGTGTGCTGCAAGGAACCCTGTAGGAGACAGGGACTCGAAGAAGACCAAGCAGTGCAGCTCCATCCTTACTGCCCAGTTCTGGGACACAGATCCAGGACACATGAGGGTGTACACAGCTAGACAAGTTCGGAAGCGAACAGTAACTACGTGGCTTTGATTTGGGGACCAGAGCAGAGATGCAGGAATCACCCACCAAAGAGGAGCCAGTCCTTTAGCTGCCCTAAACCTCTAGGGCCTCGCCATAGGCTAACAGGGGCCGAGTCACACAGCAGTCTACTGAGACTTCCAAGAAGGAACATGCTGACAGAGGTCTTCATCTGACCCAAACCTGGGTCAGAAAATGACAGAGCTAAGATGAGGAAGGTGGTGAGCAAACTTTATCCCAAATCGTATCACTTTGGGAGCACTGAAAGCTTATAGGCCTCCAGCCTGATGTGTGAAAGCAATGGCAGGATGCAAGAGAACAGAAGCTCAAGCTAGATATTCCCCCAGAAGGACATGCCCAAAACTAACATAAAGGTCAAAGTCAAGAAGTAGGCTGGGAAAATCCTGAATTAGCTAATTAATTAACAATTAAAAAGAAAGAAAGAAAGAAGTAGGCTGGGAAAATCCTGAATTAGCTAATTAATTAACAATTAAAAAGAAAGAAAGAAAGAAGTAGGCTGGAAGAATGAGCAAAAAAAGAAAAAAAAAAGGAATCTCAACTTAAAGAGCTATTATGTTAACAGGGAAGCTCAAGACATAAACCAAGAAGAAAAGAATGGCTCTAATTCCTCAAAGAAAAGAAGCTTGTACACAATTCCAAAGTAGATAAAAATTGATTTGAAAAACCAAATGAGAAGGAAAATTGGGAAAAGAAACAAAAACTAAAGAAGAAAGACATGGAAAGAGAATTAACATCTTGAAATAAGAGCTAGAAAACCTTATTATCTCCTGGAAACGAGAACTGAACAGTCTCAGGGGCTACCTGAGATGTCAAAGGTGAAAGACGGGGAGGGAAAGAGAAGATGTAAAGCGCCTCACTGCAAAAACTGGTCAGGAAAACAAGAGGTATTTTAAGGATCATTAATCTACTTGAAAGCTCTAACCAAAAAAAAGAGGCCTGTACATCATAATTCCAGAAATCATTTAAAACTGCTCAGATCTCCTAAAGCCAGAAAGCAAAGTAGAAATAGAAACAATCCTCTGGTCACCTCAAGAAAGAAACTCCAAAATAAAACTCCCAGGAATATTATAATGAAAATATAATGCTCCCAGATCAAAGAAAGAAAATGCTGCAAGCAGCCTCCCCAAAAAGCAAGTACCGAGGAGCCACGGACAGGATCACACATGAGTTAGCAGCCAACACTATAAAGGAGCAGAAAGAATGGAATATGATCACCTAGAAGCCAAAAGATCTAGACTTACAAGCAAGAATAACTTACCTAGGGGCAGCTGGGTGGCACTGTGGATAAAGCATGGGCCTTGGAATCAGGAGAACCCGAGTTCAAATACAGCCTCAGACACTTGACATGTGCTAGCTGTGTGACCCTGGGCAAGTCACTTAATCCCCATTGCCCCACACACAATAAAAAAAAAGAATAACTTAACCTAGAAAAACTAAGTATAATGCTAATGGGGAGAGGGAGAGAAAGGATATTTAATGAAATAGAAGACTTCCAAGCATCACTAAAGAAAAGACCAGAAATGAATATAAAACGTGAAATGGGTCAAGAAAAGCATACAAAGATGAACATGAGTGAACAAGTATAAAGGAATAAACAAGGATAAACTGTTTACAATTTACATCAGGGATTGTAGAAGGAGTCTAATTAAAAATGGGATTGACTCAAATTTTGAGTATCTTAAAAGAAAATTAAGAGTAAGGAAGAGAAATGTGCTGGGAGAAAGGGGAAGGCAGGGGAAGAATGGGGGAAATCTCACACAAATGGGTTGTGCAAGTAGTAGTCTATGCAGCAAAAAAGAGGAATGGGGGTTGTGGAACAGGCAACACTTGAACCTCACGATCATCTGAAATGGTGAAAGGAGAAGAACACACACAAACTCCCCCACACACACATACACAGAGTTGGATACAGAAGTACATTTCACCCAACAGGGAAAGAAGAAGGAAAGAGGTTAAAGAAAAGGGACAAATAAGAAAACAGATTAAGAAAGGTAATTTTCAGAAACTTAAAGAAAGAATAAGAAATGAAGAGAAGGAAAGGTATCTGACTCTTCGTGACCACGTGGACCAATTGTCCATGGGGTTTTCTTAGCAAAGACACTGCGGTGACTTGCCAAATTCCTTCTCCAGTTGATCCAGTGGATCCTTTTGTCAGGCAATCAGAGGTTTTAAGTGACTTGTCCAGAGTCACACAGCTTAGGAAGCATCTGAGGCAGGATTTGAACTCAGGTCTTCCTTACTGGGTCCTGTGCTCTATCCACAGAGCCATCAGCTGCATCCTAAGAAAACTGGATGGAAGACATAAATAAAAATCATAACTGTGTCTGTGAATGGGATGAAGAGGATAGCAGAATGGATTAGAAACCAGACTACAGCAACTATTGCTTACGGGAAATACACATGAAACAAACAGATACACATTAACTGGGGCTGCAGCTGAATTCATTATGCTTCAGTTGAAGTATTTTTTTTTAAAGTAGGAGTAGCAATCATTATTTCAAAGAAACAGCAGAAATAAATCTAAAGGATAAATAGGAAAACTATATTTTGCTTAGATACCAAAGGCAATGAACTAATATCAATACTAAACATGCACCAAACGGCATAACATCTAAACTCTCAAAGGAAAAGTTAAATGGGTGACTGGGAGAAACAGACAATAAAATATTAATACTGGGGGGACTTCAGTGTACTCCTCTTAGACATAGAAAACTCCAACCAAAAAAGAAACAAAAGAAATAAAAGTTTTAACTAGAATTCTAGAAAAGATAGATACACAGACCTCTAGAAAATACTGAATAGAAATAAAAATGAATATACCTATTATTCAGCTATATATTGACAACTTCAGAAAAACTGACCATATAAACCTCACAAATGCAGAAGTAGAAATATCAAATCTATTTTTTGCCAAAACAAATATATTAAATAAAGCAACTTAAAAGCAAATATATTTGCAAACTAAATTACTTAAACCTAAAGAATGGATAGGTAAAAGAATAAATCATAGAAGTAATCAATAATTTTATTAGAGTTAATGACAGCATACCAAAATTGAGGATATAGCCAAAGCAGTACTTAAAGGAAAACTTTATCTCTAAATACATTTATCAATAAAGGAGAAAAAGCAAATTAACAAATTGTACATACAATTTTAAAAGCTAGAAAAACCAAAATTTAAAACTAAATGCTAAAATGGAAATCCTGAAAGAAAATCAAAGGAGACACTTTAAAAATTGAAAGCAAACAAAAAAAAATTGTAACTAAAACCATGAGCTAATTTTTTGGAGGGGAAAAAATATATATGTCATTAGCAAATTTTATTTTTATAAAGAAAAACCAAATTATTAGCATCAAAAATGAAAAAGATAAATTCATAATCAATGAAGAACTAAAAGAAATTATTACAAACTATTTTGCCCAATTATATGACGATAAAACTGTCAAGTTGGGGCAGCTAGGTGGCGCAGTAGATAGAGCACCGGCCCTGGAGTCAGGAGTACCTGAGTTCAAATCCGGCCTCAGACACTTAACACTTACTGGCTGTGTAACCCTGGGCAAATCACTTAACCCCAATTGCCTCACCCCCCCCCCAAAAAAAACCTGTCAAGTTCAATGAAATTGATGAACTTTAACAAAAATATGAATTGCCCAGATTAACTGAACAAGAAATAGAAAATTTAAATAATCTTATCTTGGAAAGCAAACTAGCTTTAAATGAATTCCCAAAGAAAAATTCCAGGAGCAGATGGATTTACAAGGGAATTCTATCAAACATTTAAAAAATAATTAATTCCCAATACTACATAAACTGTCAAAAAAGAAAGAAAGAAAACCTGTTTTCTGCCCCAGTATCTTGCCTCATGTCCATAAATTAGTCCAATCTACTTTAGTCTCTGTACTCAAGATACTAGAAATTTTGGGGAAAAAATTAAAATTTTAAATTGTCACTTTCTGCAGAGGATATGATCCTTTACTCAGAGAACAACCTTACAGAGTTAACTGATAGACTAGCTGAAACATTTAATCACTTTAGTAAAGTTGCAGGATATAAAATAAACTCACACAAGTCATCAATATTTCAATATATTACCAAAGAAACCCAGAAGGAAGAGACAGAGAAATTCCAATTAAAATAACTATAGACAATATAAAAATACTTGGGAATCAACCTACCAAGACACCACAGGAACTACAAAACACTTTTTTCACAAATAAAGACAGGTCTTAATAACTGTAGAAATATTAATTGCTTATGAGTAGGCTGAACCAATATAATAAAAATGTAGATACTCTCTAATTTGCTTCCTCGGTGCCATACCAATCAAACTACCAAAAGAGTTACTTTACAGAGTTAGGCAAAAGAATATCAAAACTCAACTGATGAAACAAAAGGTCAAGAATCTCAAGGGAACTAATGGGGGAAAAAACTTAAAAGCTGAGAAGGGGGCCTAGAATAACAGATCTCAAACTAGATTACAAAATCATAGTTGTCCGAACAATTTGGTACTGGGTAAAAAACAGAGAGGTTGATCAGAGGAACGGATTAAACAATTTACAGAGGCAAATAAACCAGTAGCCTAGTGTTTGGAAAACCCAAGGAGCTCAGCTATTAAAGCAAGAACTTACTATTCAACAAAAACTGTTTGGAAAACTGGGAAGCAGTCTGGCAAAAAATAGTTATAGATCAACATCTCATACCATATACCAAGACAAGTTCTAAATGGATACTGGATTTAGGTATAAAGAATAATATCTTAAACAATTAGAGAAACACAGAAATTACCTTTCAGATCTACAGAAGGTTTTATAATCAAGAGATAGAGAGGTTCACAGGAAGTAAAATGGACAATTTTGATTACAAAAATTCTAAAAGGTTTTCCACAAACAAAACCAATGCAATTAAAATTAGAAAAGAAGCAGGAAATTTGGGGTAGGGGGGAAGGGGGGAATCTTGGAAGCAAGTTTCTCTGACAGAGGTCTCATGCTAAGACATATTGGGAACTAAGTCAAATTTAAAAGAATGAGAACCATTCCCCAAACTGATATAAATGGTCAAGCAATATGAAGAGATGGTTTTCTGGGGAAGAAACCGAAGCTGTCAACAGCTATATCAAAAAACCTTCTAAATCAGTAATAATTAAAGGAATATTACCCATCAGATTGGCTAAATTCACAAAATGTAAATTAGCAGAATTAGGTACATTAATGAATTGTTGTTAGAACTGTGAGCTTGTCCAGCCATTACTGTGCCTAAAGCTATTCAAATGTGCCTACAATACTTGTTTTGCTTGACTATACATGTTTACAACAGCAAATTTTATTTTTCTTGCTTTGAGGGGAGAGATGGGGATAGGAGGGAGAAAGTTCAGAACTTAATTTTTCTTAAAAAATAAAGTGCCAGGGGCAACTAGGTGGCACAGTGGATAGAGCACTGGCCCTGGAGTCAGGAGGACCTGAGTTCAAATCCGGCCTCAGACACTTAACACTTACTAGCTGTGTGACCCTGGGCAAGTCACTTAACCCCAATTGCCTCACTTAAAAAAAATTTTTAAAAATTATAAAGTGCCTACTATATGCAGAACTCTGGGCTATAAACAATAGTCTCTGCCCTTAAAGAATTTATTCTCTACTGAAGCAATCAAATTTCCATAGCTAAGTAACTGCCTAGAAAAGCCTTTAGGGAGGAAGAGGATCAGAAAAAGCTAATTGTAGGAAATGGCAAATGAGAGAAGAAAACTAGATAAAGGTGAGGGATTTCAGGAAGCAAAGGTGACTAAGGAACTCATTATAGGTGTGTATGACACCACTTATCCACATGGTCTGGAGGCACAAAATGACCCCAAGGAATAGAAGAGAGGCTAGTCTGACTGAGAGAGCTTAAGGAGGAGTAATGTGGATTAATCTGGAAAAGAAGTTTTCGGCAGGATAGAGATGGGTATTAAATGCCAGGCTGAAGAATTCTTATATTAGCCAAGGACAAGGGGACTTCATCTTTTTTTTCTTAATGTCATGAACTTCCTTCAGGCATCAATCTGATGAAGTCTATGGATCCCTTTTCAGAATAGTGCTTTATAAATGCATAAACTAAAATACATAGGCTCACAAAAGATACAAATTATATTGAAATACAGTTTCAAGGGGCAGCTAGATGGTGCAGTTGATAGAGTACCGGCCCTGGAGTCAGGAGGACCTGAGTTCAAATCCGGCCTCAGACACTTAACACTTACTAGCTGTGTGACCCTGGGCAAGTCACTTGACCCCAATTGCTTCACAAAAAAAAGGTCAAACAAGAAATACAGTTATCAATAGTTTAAAAGAAGATAGAAAATAGAATAAAGAAATACAGTTATCAAATTGTTCTTAAAAAAACAAGTTCATAGACCCTTGGTGAAGAACCCCTGGTCTAGAGGTAATAGGGAGACATGGCAGTTTCTTAGGCAGAGGAGTGAGTTTGGGGCCTTATGAAGATTATTTTGGAATTATATGGAGAGTGTCTCAGAGAGGAGAGAGGTCAGAAGTAAGAGACCAATTAAGAGTTGTCTCAAGGGGCAGCTAGGTGGCGCAGTGGATAGAGCACTGGCCCTGGATTCAGGAGTACCTGAGTTCAAATCCAGCCTCATACACTTGACACTTACTAGCTGTGTGACCCTGGGCAAGTCACTTAACCCCAATTGCCTCACCTAAAAAAAAAAATTAAAAAAAAATAAAATAAAATAAAAAATTTAAAAAAATTTAAAAAAAGAGTTGTCTCAATAGTCAAGATGAGAAGTGATGAGAGCCTGAAGCAGAATGATGGCCACACAAATGGAATATAAAAGGGACAAATGCAAGAGACACAGAGGCAGAATTAATAAGGCAAGTGAACTAAAGAGGCAACTAGATATGGGGAGTGAGAGACAAGAAAAGAAAAGTTCAGGTCACGCAGTGGCAAACAGTGCTTAACTTCCCTCCCCTGAAATAAGGAAGTTTGGAGGACAGATGACTTTAGGTAAGGAGAAAATAATGAGTTCCATTTTTGATATGTTGAGTTTGCGTTAACCAAGGGCCAGCCAGCTGTGAGGCAGGCCTACAGCTCAAGAGACAGATGAGGGCTTGATGCATAAATGTAAGAGTTACTTGGATAGGAATAATTGAACACAGGAGAGAGTAAGAAAGGACTAACCAAGGCTAGCAGGAAGTATCATCACCGAAAAAATAAAAGTTAGCTGTATCTTAATGTAATCTTAGATTTTAGAACTGTATTGAAATATGAATAGGCAGTAAACAACTGTTTACTGATGTGGGAGTCATCTGGAACAGCTATCCAGGTTGTCATACCATGAATTAGTTACAATCAACATAAAGTTAAAAGAAAAACTAAAAGCTGAGATAATCATGTAACAATTACAACAATTTTGACTTTACCTATTCCCACAAATAGTCTGCCCAAAATGCAAAGAAACGAGAATGAAAAGAGAAAATATATTGGCTTTGATTATCCTGACTTCCAACAAAAGATTAACAAATAAAATACAGTCAACTAAACAAGGAGGTCAAAATAACAGAAACTATCTCACCCAGAAATTAATTAATTACTCCATTTCTGTCCAATGGAGAGGTCATAATCAATGACAAAACCAACTTAAGCTACAAAAAGTGGAACAGTAGAGAATAGTAGAAGTTGCTGAACAACTTATCCCTGTCAAACCAAAAAAGCAATGAAAACAGAACCAGAAAGCTTGGCATAAAGACCCAAATGAACCACATGAGCTCAAGTGCAATGTAGAGATAGAACTGACAGAAAAACCAAAAGGCGGAAAATGACACAATGCTTTTATAACTGTTTTTATCACCAGTAATGCCGTAGCTAAACTCTTACACCTTAAGCCCTGGTGCATTACACAGAAAATGAGACATGGGAGTGAAGAAGTCAAACTCAGGAAGAACAGACAAACCCCAAACAGGCATATAAATAAGAATGCCAAGCTGGAGAAGAGACAATCATTAGAGTACTCACTGAGGGTTCTATTTCACAGCTTATCTCAAGGAGAAGATGCCAAAACCGTGAAAGAAAAATCCAAAGTTCACCTTAATCCACTCCAAAAGCAATCAGGTGAATACCAGTTACCCCCAAGGCACCTGCCTACTTTTCCACAGGTATAAAATCTTGATGAAAATGATCTTGATGCACATCAGGGCTACGACCCTTGACGAAAAGAACAAGCAAACAAGTTTCACAGGTGGTTTACTACAACACTCCACATTTTCATAGTTTATTGATTACCCAAAAAAGCACTTAACTCAGTGGATCTGCTCCACTGATACCGAATATGCATATGTCAAGATTTGATCAAATCGCCTGGTAAGTGGAACCACAAAAATCACTGTTCAATGACCCTCTGATTACCAAGGGAATCATAAAACAGAAAGAGTCCTGCTCCACAAAGGTGACGGGCACAATCATGGAGGACATGTTGTACAGGGTCCAGTTGGGAAAAAAAAAATCCCCCACCTCATCTGTTAAAAAAAAAAAAAGTGAAGGGGTTGGACTAGAACCCCTCTGGGGACTCTTCCACCTCTAGAGCTATAATCCTGTGATTCTCCAGAGGTTCCTTTTGGCAGAAGCTATCATGTTGATTGCAGAAGACCTTCTTAAGAGATTCATAAATATTAAGAGATAAACGTAATGATCTATAAAGAAAAACTAAATGGATAAAAAAAAATCCTCATGTCCAGACTACGTCAAGCAATCAGGTAGATAGGCAATTCATTGAGTCATCAGATCGGTAGATATACTGGTGGTGGGCACTGCAGATAGACCAAGTGCCAGGCCTAGAACTAAACAGAAGAGATGGGTGGGCCCTATTTGAGTAACTGCATAGTGCTGATGACGACCCCAAATTACTCCCTAGCAAAAAACTTATCTTTTTAACACTAATGTATTCCCAGCAATGAAGCTGTGGAAATTTATTTTGATTTGGGGACCCTGCCTTTTGGCTGAGATTAAAAAGCCTTAGGCCTTCGGGTTTTTTCTGTGTGGGAGGGGCTGGTGCCCCTCCCCCTCCACTTCAGCTGAGCCAAAAAAGCCCCTTGGGCCAGGTCAGACTGGGGGGAGCTGCCCCAGAGAGGACATCCCGGGCTTGTCCTGCCAGGCCCTAGCATAGCCTGTGCAGAGGTCCCAGGCACGGGCCCCTCGAGCCCTGCTGGACACAGCCCTAGTGCAGCTGGTGGAGTAGCTTGGCGTGTGTGGGGGCTCAGAGAGCCCAAGGTTTGAGGGGAGAGAAGGAACATATATACAGGGGAGCTAGTGAGGAGGTGGGGAGATACCAGAGGACTAGGAGGACAGAAGATTGAGAGAAGAGAAGGATGCTGGAGGATAGAGAAAGCGAGAGGAGACTAGAGACGCTGAGAGGTAGGTGAGAAAGAGATGCTAGAGATGCTGAGGGGGGAAATGGAGAAAAGGCTAAGAGCAAGGAAGGAGAACAAAACAGTAAGAGGCTTTTCAGGAGGCTCGATAAAGTGAAAGTTGGAGTGAAAGTTGGAGAAAGCTGGAGCATACCCTAAGGCAAGAGGCCCTTACTGTATTAAAAGCAGACAGATTGTATAATTTGCATTTCTTAACCCTTATCTCTTACATTTATTTTTATAAATAAATTCTGCTTTGATTATTTAATTAAGAGGCTTCTTAATTGTTTGCTTATCAATTTTGGGAGTAGAGTAGCATGGAGAAATTTTATAAACAGCCTATATTAAATTAATAACAGTCAGATAGCCAGCCAGTCCAAAGTCCCCAGATTAGTCCTTCAGTTAGATTAGGCCTTGCAGTCACTTTAGTCCCCCCCAAATTAGGCCAGTAAATCAAAGTATTTCTACAATGCATAATTTTTAATCTTGAAGTATCAAGATCTCCAAGGGAATCAAAACCAAAGGTGACCCAAAGAGAACTGGGGAAGACACATGGATTAAGGAGTGACATGTTTCTAAAGGCGGACTATTAGGAAAGAGGATAGTCATGTGACAATAACAGCTAAATAAAATGTACCCCTGGTGCCCACAAAATAGAAAAGAGCCCTAAAAGACTCCCAGAGCATTTTAGGTAGATCCCGAAGGTCTATGAAACAGGAATCACACAGATGGATGTAGAACTGCACCAAAGGAAGGCACAGCCCACACTAATGAAAACTGTAGAAATTTATTTTGATTTGGGGACCCTACCTTTGGGCTGAGATTGGAAAGCCTTAGGCCCTCAGGGTCTCTTCTGTGTGGGAGGGGCTGGTGCCCTTCCCCCTCTGCTTCAGCTGAGCCAGAAAGCCCCATGGGCTGTACAAGATGCCAGGTCAGACAGCTGGGGGAATAAAGCCCCCAGCTCCCTCTGACCTGAGCGGAGCTATCCGAAAGATCCCTGATAGCCTGTGCTGAGGTACGTGAGGCTGAAGCACACCCCGCCCCCTATCAGCCGCAGCTCTGGCTGGCAGATTAGCTTGGTCTGTGGGGGCGCAAAAAGCCCCGAGATTTGAGTGGAGAGAAGAAAGGTATATATAGACCTGGGAGTTAGACAGCAAGGGGGACAGACAAGGACGGAGCAGTTCGTTTGGGATGGACAAGAGAGGCTGAGAAGAGGTTCGGACAAGGGGGCTGAGCAGGGGGATGAGACAAACAGTAACACAGGACTAGGAACAAGAAGGGGGTTCAGTTCAGAAAAGGAAACGGGCCGAGAAGAAGAATGGCGGCGGCTGACGAAATTAGAAAGGTTAGAACAGACGAGGCAGAGAAGAGGTCAAGTGGCAGCTGACGATATTAGAAAGGTTGGAGCGTGGCAGACTAGAGACGGGGCTACAAGGATGCAGGAGAAGACGAAAAGGACTAAGAGCAGGGAAAAGAGAGGCCGAAGGGCAGACTGACGGAGCAGACAGACAGAAGGTCGGTGAGAGAGAAACACAGGGGTTCGGCGGTGGCAGTAAGGAAAGGAAAGTTAGAAGCAGCTGAATTTACAAAGTGAAAGGGGCTCAGAGATAGAATAAAGTATCTGAGTGCCCTGAGGGGAGAGGTGGCTAAGGCCCTTATTGTATTCAAAAAGTGTAGGAAAGAGACGCAGTAGAAAGAGACTGCAGGAAAGCAGTCAGGTTGTACATTTTATTTCCCTGTATTCTTAATTTAAATAGTATCTCATAAATAAACTTTGCTTTGATTATTTAGTTAAGAGCCTTCTTAATCTTTAGTTTATCAATTTGGGAGCAGTGTGGTGGAACTTTATAAATGGCCCACATTAAATTAATAGCAGATAGCCAAATAGTCAAAAGCCCCCAGATTAGTCCTCCAGTCAGCTTTAGCCCCGCAAAATTAGGCTAATCATCAGAAATATTTCTACATTTTAATGGCGACTGTGAAGAGACTTACAGCCCAATTATAATTTTTCTAAACTTATCATTTTTCATATAAAGTTATAATTTTTCATAAGTCCAAAATTATAAAATTTTTCAGATTAGATTAGTTAGTTAATAATTTTTTTTTTTTACAAATCACAACCTGAGGGACAGACGAACAGATGAGAAAGCACTCATTAAGCTCTTACTCCATGCTAAAAGATGGAAAACAAATAAAAATGTGGCTCTCAAAGAGCTCCTGTCAAATTGAAGGAGACAACAAATAAAAGAAAGTTCAGCTACAGGGTAGATGGAAAGTCCCAGAATAGTAAGGGTAAAAGGGAGGGGTGTGCAGAGGTTATATAAGTGACAGCACTGGAGCACTACATGGTATAGAAGTAAGGAAGGCTTTAGGAGGCAGTATTGTTGTTGTTGTTGTTTGTCCTTCATTCTGAAAAAGGACCATGAGATCAGGGCTTGCAGTGAATTGGATTTAAGTGAGAGAGGGCTGTGCAAAGTCACCAACCTCACTCTCTCCTCCAGAGCCATCTGGGTCTAGTGCAAGACATACCAGGACAACTGGAGGTAGCCCTGGATGTTTAAGGCAATTGGGGTTACGTGACTTACCCAGGGTCACACAGCTAGTAGGTGTCTGAGGTGAGATTTGAACTCAGATCCTCCCAACTTGAGAGCAGGTACTCTATCCACTGTGTCACCTAGCTGCCCCAGGAGGCAGCATTAAGGCCTAGTAGTCTTCCATCTCTCTGCAACGAACAGTGTTGGATGCCCATTTCATTCAAGCCCTGTGCCTATAAAGTAGCCTTAGCAAAGAGAGAAGATGGGGGGGGGGGGGGGCAGGGGCTAGGTATTTGGCACCAGGTCTTTGGGTTACCCAGTCATCTTCTTAAATCGGTTCCGGGGTCCCTAGTGGGGAAAGAGCCAGCAGTCGATTGGAGAGGAGAAGCAAGAAGGATGGGGCACCCTGGTGGTGGCAGGTCTTCCCACTAAGATGAGTCTGCTTTCACAAAGCAGAATTACTGGCTGGCCTATTTCTTTGTTCAGACTTTGTGTGGTTGACCTGTTGAGTAAACAGTAAATGAAGTTCTACTGTATACAGTTTATTTATATTTATGAAGTCAAAAGTTTTACACCCTGGTTATTTTACTAAACCGACATATCACATCACCTTTGCCAATGACAGGGAAAACGTGTGATTTTTAATTCAAATGCCAAAATGAAAAGCAGGAAAACGTTTGTTAAAGTTAGCATATTTGGGCGGGGTATGTGTGTGTATGTGGGTGAGGGGGCGGTTAGGTATAGGGGTATGGGGGGGGGGGGGGTATGTGGAGGACACGACGGGCACAGGAAGCACAAGGTCTTGGCATCACCTCCCAGGCAGTAATTACAAACTAGACCACACTGCCTCTAGAACTCAAGTAGTTGTGAATTTTACTTTTGAAAATTGAATTATCTTCACTCATAAGCATAAATTTCCTGACAGAATTCATTGAAAATTCATCAACTGGGTCATTTCATTCCCCAGTGTGTAGAAAAATAATGGCCTTAAGGAGGTGTAAAAACAAGACAGTGATTTTTCAAAACTATTTTAAATATCAGGTAACCAGAAATCAAGAAATTTTGCTTTTCAACTTGAGTGGAAAACAATTCTGCTGGATCTACTTTAAACATTCCACGTGATATTCACCATTGAAATCAGATCAAAAGGGGAAAAACGCATGCTAGCTGCCCTCTACAACAACCCATGGACAATGTCCTCCAGCAGTCGTCCAGGACTCCGCCTGAGCTAAGAACTGCAGCATTCCACTTCCTCACTGGAATCTACCTCGTAACAATGCCAAGGCAAAGAAGAGCCTTGGCAGGGCAGCCCTGAGTGCACGCAGAGCTGCCGGGAGCCCCAAGCCGCTGGCCCGCCGTAACAGCCATTCTTTCTTGCTCAAGCAGCGTGCAGGAGAATCTCATTCACAAGAATGAGAAACTGTACAGACCAAAACGAACTTGGGATCATTAGGAACTGTGTGGACAGTCAACAGCAATTTCCTTTCCAATCATCTCCCTTGCCATGCCAGTCAGGTAAACACAGCTGGAAACTTCTTCCCCTTTAACACAATGCTTTCACTTTATTCAATAACATAAAACAATGTTCAGGTGCTATTAAATCTCCATTCGATCTCTGTGTAGGTCTGCTGTATAGATTCTTTATTGGATTTACAGAACATGTTTTAATCTCTAAATACCAGAAATTTCACACACATTAATTGATAGAGCTATATAAACTCCAGATGCAGCAATGGGGTAAATTACTCAAATTTATATCGAATTTTGAGATTTACAACAGGGCTTTTGTCAAGATGGCAAAGTGAAGGGCTGTCCCTCCTCATCCCAAAACAGGAATAAATGAAACAAACGAAATAAAAAGGAGATTGCCTGGAAGTATGGGAACCAGAGGGCAAGGTTCAGATGGGAAGAATCCCACCTTCCACACACACACACCCCAGCCCTGAGAAGAACCCCCAGGTATAAATTACACAGTGCTTTAAACTCTAATCTGGGAAAGGAGAAAGAAAGACTGCTAGGAAGACCTAGACACTGACAAGGGAAGCAAGGCAGAATTCCACCTTCTTCCCTGTACCCCAAAAGAGGAAAATCAAATCACCCAAACTAAAAAGGACTAGGGGGAATTCACAACTGGAAAGAAGGTTATCAGAAAACACCATACTCAATTATATGCCAACAAAACTGAAACTCTGGATGAAATGGATATTTACAAAGTTATAAAATATCCATATTAATTTTTAAAAGGAATCTAAATACCCTGATCTCAGAAAGAGAAACGGAGTAAACCATGAACAAAATGGGGGAGAAGCCTGGTCCAGCCATGTTTAGAAATGAACTATATAGTGGGGCAGCTAGATGGTGCAGTGGATAGAGTACCGACCCTGGATTCAGGAGGACCTGAGTTCAAATCCGGACTCAGACACTTAACACTTACTAGCTGTGTGACCCTGGGCAAGTCACTTAACCCCAATTGCCTCTCTAAAAAAAAAGAAATGAACTATATAAAACATGTACAGAACAATCTGACGTTAACAGGGCACCTTAGCGACTCCAGCTTTAAGGCAAACGAGGTCCTGAAAATCAAAGCAGAGAGAGAAAGCTGAGAAAAAAAATAATACCTACCAATATCACTAATTAATATTGACAGAAAAATAATCATTAAAATATTAGTAATATATTTTAAGTCGCTATGACCAGGTTGGATTGACATTTAGGAATGGTTCAATATCTGAAAAACTAAATATAATATCAGACATTTCCCCCACTGTAATGTGACTCAATTTCAGAAATGCTGGCGATCCCAGTAAGGTAAGAGAAAGGAATGAGACATAAACATGGACCAAGAGGACACAAAACTATCCCTATAAGCTAACATGGTAGTTTACTTAGCAAACCCTGGCCAAGCAGCAGTGAAATTGAGAGAACAGCTTCAGTAGCCAGACACAAAACCAACCCACCAAAATCCTGGCAAGTTGGAGGGCAGGCAAGCTCTGTGGGAACTCCTATCACAGCTCATCTATGACTGTGAAAGTCCTAGAGCTGCTAAGAAGTGAAGGAGCTCAGAGAAGGGCCCAAAGCTAAGAAGTGACCTGGGTGGGATTTGGGCTCAGATCTTTTGAACTTTGATGCCAGCGCTCTATTCACTACACCATGCTGCCTCTATAATAATTATCATAGTAATTAGTATATAATTATGGTTTTTAATATTCAAATTATAACAAATAAAAATAATCAAACTAATTATATCAACGGATAAACAAAAAGCCTTCCACAAAATATGGCACTTAAAAATCACAACAAAATAGTATAGTGGAAAGAGAGCTATGTGACCTTAGACAAGGCACTTAGGCCACCAATGGGCCTGCTTCCCTATTTAATCAAATGAAGGGGTTGTATTTTGAGAAGCAGGGCTTCTTAAACATTTTCTACTTGCAACTCCTTTTCCCCCAAGGAATTTTTACACAACCCCGGGTATACAGGTATATAAAATATCTATACATAACCTTTCACTATTGCCCAAATTTTTCATGACCCCACATTCAGTTATGTGACTCCATGTGGCATCACGACCCACAGTTTAAGAAGCTAGATGACCTCTAATATCATGGGTAATTAGGCTAAGACATCATCTTTATAAGTATCTAAAACCAAGAGTTAACATTATTTGTAACAGAAAAGCACCATATGTTTCCCCTGTAAAATCAAGAGTAAATCAAAGTTGTCCAGTGTCTCCATTATTATTTAATGACACTAAAGAGTTTATTTAATGACACTAATAAGTCTATGGGAGAAACCCCAGCCATGACACATTTCCTCTCCCATGTTATTCAGACCTGCAGGGATGGCTCCATGCTCAACTAGTGAGCCCCTACACTCAAGGTTCCTTGCCTCAGATTTAGAACTGAAAGGGGCCTTAGAGATACCTAATAAAAATCTCACTTTACCCAAAAGGAAAATGATGCCATGGGGTTATGGTTGACATTCTGCAATGGATTATAGAGGATAGGCAAATCAAGGTTTAAACCCAGATCCTTTAGTTCCAAGGCCAGAGATTCTTCAACCTTAAAACAGATCCATCCGGCCCTGGAGTCAGGAGCACCTGAGTTTAAATCTGGCCTCAGATACTTGACACTTACTAGCTGTAGGACCGGGGGCAAGTCACTTAACCCCAACTGCCTTACCAAAAAACTGACAAACAAACAAAACAACTATTTGGTACTATTTATTTATTTTGTTGTTGTTGTTTTGTGTTTTTGTTTTTGTGGATCAATGAAGGTTAAGTGACTTGCCCAGGGTCACACAGCTAGTAAATGTCAAGTGTCTGAGGTCGGATTTGAACTCAGGTACTCCTAAATCCAGGGCCGGTGCTTTATCCACTTGCACCACCTAGCTGCCCCCAGTACTATTTATTTAAAAAAAAAAAAAAAGCAGATCAGTAGAACAGCCTGGAGAAGGAAAACCAAAAAGCAATTGGTACACAGTAGACTTGCACTAGATAAACCCAAGAACACAAGTTACTAGGGGAAGGACTCACCATTTGACAAAAACTGCAGGAAAGCAATTTGGCAGAAAAGGTGGGGAGGGGGCAAAGATTGAGACCAGCATTTAGACCACATGGTACAAAAAGCTCAGAATGGATACACGACATAAATTTAAAAGATGACATCATTAAAAACTTAGAGAATGGAGGAAAATCCCAAACTAGAGACAGAGATCCCAAAAGAAAAAAAAACTGTTTTAATTACATAAAACCTAAAATTTGAATAAAATCAATTCATCTCAAAGAGAAGTGACTGTTTTAAAGCTCATATCGTAAAAAATTAAAAGAGAAAGAGATGATTTTACTTTTCACCATTATGGGTAGGAGATACATTCTTAACTAAGGGATAGAGGTGATCATAAAAGACAAAACTGGTCATCTTAATTACATGAAATTAAAGCACTTCTACATGAATAAAATGCATCTAAAACACAAATGAAAGCAGTTTAATGGAGGGTAAAAAACTTTGTATTGAATTTCTCTGATTAAGTTTTGGGAGCCAAGATACAGAATTAATATAAGTATCATCAGACCAATGCGATTCCCCAACAAAAAACTGGTCAAAGGATATGAATAGCTTTGAAAAGAATTGTCAAAATTTTCATGAGCAAAGGAAATGCTCCAAATCACTAATAAGAGAAATAAATTCAAATCAAAACAACTCTGAGGTTTCAACTCCCATCTAGAAAATTTAGCAAAGACAACAAAAAATAGGAAGAGTCAATGCAAGAGGGGTTATGGAAAGATAGACACACTGCATTGTTGGTAGACAGAGCTATGAATTATCACAACCATATGGAAAACAGTTTGGAATTATGAAAATAAAGTAGCTAAAATGTACAGACTCTTTGACCCAGAGATTTCACCGTATGGCATGTCTCTCAAGGAGGTCACATACACCCCCAAACATCTGTAACAGCACTTTCTGTGGTAGCCAAGAACTGGATTGCCCATGGATTGGGGTATGGCTAAACTAATTGTGATACAGGAATATAATAGAATAAGACTATTCCTGCACTGTAAGAAATGACAAATGTGATGGATACAAAGAAGCATGGATACTTATGTGAACTGATACAAAGTGAAGTAAGCAGGGATAAGAAAGCAATATGGACAATGACTACAACAACTGGGGAAAAACAGCCATCACAATATAATTAAAGATGAATGCTGAAAAATTACCAGAATAAGCATGGCCTCAAAGAAAAGATTTTTCCCTTGCTAAAGTGGGAAATTCACAAGTATGGAAAACTGGGGACAGCTAGGTGGCTCAGTGGATAAAGCACTGGCCCTGGATTCAGGAGGACCTGAGTTCCAATCCAGACTCAGACACTTGACACTTACTAGCTGTGTGACCCTGGGCAAGTCACTTAATCCTCATTGCCTCACAAAACAAACAACTTAGCTCATGAGGTTTAAGAGGTAACCCAGACCAAAAAAAAAAACAAATGTGATGAAATAATGAGATTTAGCAGATACTCAAACACCTACCTGGAGATTAATCTAGACTGATTGAATCAAATAAGAGTGATTAACTGCTGATTAGCCTACTTTAAGTTAACTGGATTGTAATCACACCTTGAGAACACCTTCAGAACCAATGGATTTGGATAATGCCAACCAATCAGCTTGAAGCAGTGTGCCAGGACCGCCTCTGTTCCAGGCCTATAAAAAGCTTCCACAATCAGTTTGCTGGAGAGAGTTCATGATTGAAGCAGGCTTGTGGCAGAGGACATGAGGAAGAACCAGACCAGGCTAGAACTCTAGGCTAAATAGGCTTTTTTCTTTACTTTCTGAACTCCATGGGAATATCTGTATGCTTTAATAAATGTTTAATGCCAAGGACTGGTGCTAAAGCTTCTAATTTAAGGCGACCACAATTTAGATTTTAAATATCACACAAACAAAAAGCCCCCAACAACCACAAGTATGGAAAACTACATATATTTTCATATTTTTAATACATCAATTGATTTTGCTGGCTGTTTTTTCGCTTATTCCTTTTAAAAAAAATATTCCCTGGGGGCAGCTAGGTGGCGCAGTGGATAAAGCACTGGCCCTGAATTCAGGAGGACCTGAGTTCAAATCCAGCCTCAGACACTTGACACCAGCTGTGTGACCCTGGGCAAGTCACTTAACCCTCATTGCCCCACCCCCCCAAAAAAAAAAAATATATATATATATATATTCTCTGTTATATGGGATGGAGCTCTGGAAATGGGGAGGGGAAAGAATACCAGGGGAAATGTAGGCAAGATAAAAGCAAAAGGTATAAATAAAAACTTATTTTTTCAAAAAGAAATGACTAAAAAAAAAAAAGAAATGACTGAGGAACAAATCTTCATATCAAATTATCTCTCATTAAAGATATATAAAGAGTTTACACAAAAATATAAAACTAAGTACCATTCCACAGTAGGTTAATGGATAAAGGATATGAACGAACTTTTTTAAATGCAGATTATCAATAACTATGAAAAATGCACCAAATCACTAAAAAAAAATAAACTGAAAAAACTCTTAGATTTCACCCCATACTTATTACAATAGTAAAGATATATATAGACAGTACTGGAGGGAAAATAAGTACATTAATATATCATTTCTGTACACTTTGGAACTATTCAAGAAAAGTCACTCAACTTTTCATATAGTTCCTTGGGGAAACCTCTCTTTAAAGAACTGAAAAGAGGAAAAGGACCCAGCTAAGGAAACACTGAAAAGGGGGTCTCTTAGAAACTCTGGAAAGAGAGTACACCGCAGAGATGCCAAGAAGCAAGAGGACTGCGAAAAAAGAATGAAATTAAGTTGATTAGGTGGAGGTCTGCTAACACTGGTAGGGAGAGGGGAAGCAGCTGGCAGAAAGGAGAGATTTCAGAGGAAGGAATCTCCTATCTCATTCTGCTCCTGTCAGGAAACTTCTGAACCAACCTCTGGGCTCAGGGTTGGTCACTGAGTTGAAATGCTTTCAAAGCTGTTTTTCTTTATCATGCTGTTGTTACTTTATAAACTGTTCTCCTGCTTCTGCTCACGTCCCTCTGCATCAGTTTGTACAAGTCTTCCCATGTTTTCCCAAGCCATCCTGTTTGTCATTTTATGATAATCGCCATCATCTGTTCAGCCTTTCCCCAACTGAGGGGCCTCCCCTCAGTTTTTGGTTCTTCACTGCAACCAAAAACGTTGCTATAAATATTTTTGTACTGATGGATCCTTTTTCTCTTTCTTTGATTTCCATGGGATATTCCATGGGATAAACAGACACAGTAATGGTAAATAGGGTGTGTACAGTTCAGTGATTTTGTAGACCTGATTCCAAATTGCTTTTCACAATTCCATCAAGTACAGCTTCATGCTTGTTTTCCAATGGCCCCATCCAACTGCCATTTTCCTTTTTTGTCATCTTTGCCAATCTGAAAACCCACCTGAGTATTTTAATGGCCTCAATTGAGGAGACCCCAAAACATGCTACATAACTTTGGGCTACCTAAAGCAGGCTATTCTGCAATGTCTTCACCTGGTTCCTTATGATAGGTTCTTAGGATGGGTCTATCCATAAGGACAAGGTTGAGGGTGGTCTTTGGCAGGCACCAAAGAGTGACCAGATTAAACAACCACAGCCCATCAATGGCTTCTAGTTGTCCCTAAACGGATAATGCAGAGCCATATCATTATCCATCAACCAGAGTTCCCCATTATGAGCTGGGTAACACAAGTTAGTCCCACTTAACAAGATGGGTAGATTATGTGGGTTTTCATAATTAAATGGAAATGCTACATTCAGGACTGCACCCAACCCCATCCCCAGGAGTATCATGAGCAGGTTACGACTTTACCAGTCCAAGACCTCCAAGTCTCAGGCCTACTGCTTTGCCTACTCCTCTTCTAACCCTGTGGGCCTCCCCCTCCACCTAGGCAGATTTAGTTTGAAGAAAAAAAAAGGAAAAAAAGATAAAGTTTTTTATCTTAGTTTTATCCAGTTTATGGACAGCTGTTTGTTACAGACCACAGTAGCCATCAAGCCAATAAAGGGAGACATTCTGAGGAAGAAGAGTCCTGGTAAGTCTTTCTTTCTAAAAAAAAAAAACTAAAATTGATATGAGAGCCAAAAGTAAAAGAAATGTTTCCATATAAAACTTTCAAACTATACAAAGCAACTAAATATTGCCCAGGACTTAAATCAAGGGTCTACTTGAACTTTATGGAATCACTGCTGATGGTTAACACTCACCCTTCTTAGTTTGATTATGCTGAAAAAAAGCTTTATAAAAAATTGGAAATTGACTAAATGCACAATGGGAGAATGACTGAATAGAATGCTAAGTAAATACAACGGAGTACTTTTTATCAGCATGAATGACAAATATGACAACTATACAGGAAAATGGAAACATGGGGGACGTGCCAAATAGTGCTAAGTATCACAGAGTTGATATTCTAAAAATACTCTATACCCAGATTACAGCTATTTAGAATATACCTGTACACACACACACACACAAATATTCAATCAAGACAAGAAGAGTTCATAACATAAATCTGCATGCTGTCTCCCCATTAGACTTAAGGTAAAGTACATTATAAAAAAGTTGCTTAAATAGAAAAACAATTTAAAAAAAAAAACTTCATTTCCTAATTATGTCTTTTTCTACTCACTCAGACCAATCAGAATTAACTTAGCTATTTAGGAAAGAAAAAAGAGGAATCCTAGAGTGGAAAAAATATTCTTGAACATGAACCTTCTTTCAACTTTCACTTACTTACAAATATTCCTGAATGTACAGAAAAAAGATCTACTCAGAACAATGGTTAGGGGAAGTAACCCAAAGCTACATCATGTAACAAAGAGTAACATTTTTAGAGGTTTTTTAAAATGTAAATTTAAGAAAATTATTAAGAGGAAGGATGTCACAGTGGATAAAAGACTGGCCTCCAAGTCAGGAAGACCTGGGCTCTAATCTCACCTCCAACAATCTAAACTGAGGAGGTGTCAGTCAACCTGCATTGGTACAGGCAAATTCAATACGCCAATGAAATCATAAGCCCAGTTCTGATCTCTTGCTTACCAGTTTCTGTACTATATGTGTAAATTACATATCAGGACCTAATTTCTTTAAGGCTTATGTTTATGTGTAAATGCCAATATATTCTTCCTTTTGCATTTGTTCCTCTCGTTCCCAGTCTGAGAATTCTTACTTTCCTTCAAAGTTCAGCTTATCTCCAATTAATTATCTCCAATCTCTCCTCTCTCTATCTTATTTGGTCATAGTTGTTTGTTTGTTGTGAACTCCTCGAGGTCAGGGCCACTTTTTGGTCTTTCTTGGTATTCCCTGTGCTTAGCACAGGGCCTGGCACAAAGAACCTAGGTGCCTAATGCAATGTTTAATGACTAACAAGCATCAATGATAAGAGGATTGTCCTGATTCTTCTCTCCCCTATCACTCCCCCAAATTATCTTGTACTTACTTTGTACATGGACAGGTAGCATTTCTTTATAGGTATACATGTTGTTGCCACCAATAAAACATAAGATCCTCTGGGTCAGGAGCTATTTCCTTTTCGTCTTTGTACTGTCAGTAACTGTCACAACATAGAAGGTTGATAATAAATGATTGCTAAGGAACTGCCAACTGGCTCCTCATCGCCATCAAATTTCACAGATAGAACATACCAAAATGCCTTTTCACTGAGAACCAGTAACCCCAATGACCTCTAGCTGCAAATTCTTACCCTATAAAACTTCTATTTCAAGATGAAGAATTAAGATCCAAAAATTCTTCCCCTTCCATAGGAAGATTCCCCTGGTGCAGTTGCCAAGCTGGACATCTGTGTGGGCTGAACATCCAAAGAAGCTTCGGAGCACCAAATGCAAAATATATTCACTTTTCAGAGCATCCCTCCAGTGACAAGAACAAACAACTCAGAGCAAGTCAAAGAAGTCCCAGAGGCACAGAGCACAGAGCACAAGCCTTTGTCTTCTGGCATCCATTCACCTGCCCCTGGAAGGTGAATTCTTCTCAGAGGGTAGATTAGAATGGAGATGCCTTCTATCTATTCTAGTCTCTAAGGTTCGCACCAAGAATAAGTCTGGTATGTCCATTTGTTTGTGTCTGGTCATAGCTCACATGTGTATAACATTTTACAATTTACAAAGGGATTTCCTCTCAACAACCCAGTAAGGAGAAAGGTAAGAGACTACAAATACTGTTATCCCCATTTTGGAAATGAGAAAACCGAAGCTTAGAGAGGTGAAGGGAGTTGTCAGAGGCCCTACATTTAATAAGGGGGGAAGGAGGTCCTCAAAGCCTCAACTTGTGATTTCCAATTCAGTGCTCTTTGCTCCACAAGGCAGGTGAATTCCAACCCCAACTGCATTCCCATCATATGGCATAGATAACCCAAGAGCTTCGTTGATTTAACATGGAAAAAGTTCTTGGAGTGCATCTAAAACAAGTCCCCTCCCTGGACAGACAGAGCTGAGGACCAGAGAGCTAAAGGGGTTATCCAAGATCAGATGGAGCAAGAGTGGTAGAACTCCAACCCAAGCCCAGGGCCTTGGCCTCTAAGGCCATCCCCCTCTCCCCACCTCCTCCCCCACCACATCACACCACATCACACCACTTCAGCCTCCTCCAGCCAGTATGAAAGCAGCTCCAGATCCAAGATGGACTGCCCTACAAACATAACCTTGAAAGGAAAACACGTTTTAATGGCAGAAGACTGAGGCACAGAACTTGGATTTGGGGGGGGGGGGAAATGAAGCTGCTAGAAAGCTTGTGCTTTCGATGGAAAAAGGGATGTTCACATTTATCAAAACTTGGAACCACAGATATGTGGGTGAATCATTATTACTAATCATTTTTTACCCAAACGCTATGGAGTAGAAAGCATTGAGATGCTCACAGACCTGTAAGAAGAAGACATGTTCTGCGTCCCTTTCCTCCTGACGGGCGAATGAATGTACACCACACTGTGAAGGCAGAGAGCCATGGGGGGGGGGGGGGGGGGCAGAGATGGGCTGTGCACATTCAAGCTGTGATGCATGTTTAAGCTTTCCGAAAGAAAAAATCCATTGTTTTTAGAATACCAGATCACATAAAACATAGGCTGGGCTTATTAAGGAGTGTTCAAATGAAAATGCTCAGGAGTTTTAAAAATAAATTACAAAGGATGCTGGCCTAAGGAAAACCACCTGGCTCTCGCAATGAATGGCTTTGATAGGTTCCCCTCAGAGACTGGCTCTTAACTTTTACATACCGTCAGCTAAAAACATCATGAAAACACAGGGTTTTAGGCAGGTGTCCTGATAACAGAGTGACCTCAGAGGGAGAGACATTTTAAAGGTAGGGATCATCTTTGAAATCTATTTGTAAAGCATTTGGAAGGAATGCTCTTACTAGAAACAAAGTAATGAAAAAAATGGAACATGAACACGTACATTGCCATGATCATGACTAAAATTCTGATCCTTTTAATAAGGACATCAAAGCTAATCTAGTGCAAAACTATGATTAAAAGAAAATATTAAAATTGCCATCATTTCTGGATTTCTGTCAGCCCATTTGTTTTCCATTAGTAGTCACTGTATTAGGAGTTATTGCCTCAAAATGAGCCTCAAGTTTAAGTATCAGATGCCTTCCTATTTGTATTATTAACCCAAATTCAAGTTCCAAGTGGCCTTACTGCTTTAATTTAATCCACACTGGAGGGTTAATTGAAGCCTATCACCATCAGACCGAGATCCAAACATACCTCAGCACGGGAATGGATAGTTGAATAAAGATGATGCAAATAACAGCTTGGTGAGTGTTTTGGGGGGCACTCCAGGAAGGGTCAAACAGGAACTGGGAAGTTAGCTGCACCTAATGAAAAGGCCAGCAGACCCACCGGCCCTGATATAGGCAATGCTACCTGCCTCCATTTCTCTTCAGCAAACAAGTAACAAAGCACAGGTATTCCCTGTGGACAAAGTCTAAAGCTCAGGGATTAAAAGGCATACATCTTCAGAGCTCAAAGGGCCCTTAGAGATGATCGAAATCCACTCTCCTCATTTTAGGGATCAGGAAGATTGCGTTTCAAAGTAACTCGGTCTCAAAGCTGGTTTGGCAATGCCAGGCCTGGAATCCATACTTCATGATCCCAGTGTTCTCATGACACCAGAGGAATGAGCTGTCTTTTAACAAAAAAAAATTTTTTTAATTTTTTTTCCAGTTCCAACTCTCTATAGATCATATAAAGATAAGAACAGCCAAAACAGAATACTGGAATGATAAGCATTTGATGAATAAAGAGATGAAAAGGATGGTGAAGGATCTAGTCTGACTTTATGGAACAAAGTAGAGAAAGAGGGCCTGGAGAAGAGGTAAACTGAGAAAGACTGACTCTGGGCACGAGGGCATTTAAAATAACTCCCTCCACACTGAATCAGATGGTTAATGTAATGCTGACAACAGAGTCAGAAAACCAATGATACAAGCCTAGATAGGCCTGGCCTAGATAAACCAAGGAGGAAAAAAAAAGAACAGAATTCAAACATCATTATCTGAACTTTTCTCCCATTATAGAGGGGGGAGAAATTTCCAATTCTCTTTGACCTCTCTTTAGGCATTCTCCCCCAATACTCGATCATTTCAAAACTCTTCTCTGCGGACCCAAAACCCACTTAATGTTAGAGAACTAAGATTTTTTTTAATAAACATTTTTATTTAAAGTTCTGAGTTCCAAATTCTATGTCTCCTGCCCTCCCTCTTCACCGCCCTCACTGAGGCAGTAAGCAATCAGATATCAGTTACACATGAACTACTCAGATTTACTACAAATCAGAATTTTTCAAAGGGTGAGAAGAGCCTAACCGGGCAGTCTTCCACTCCATGCCCAGATTAAGGAGCAGGAGTCAGAAGACAACAATACCACCTTCCATTTAGATGACATTTCATATTCAGGATTTCATTAGCTCTGCAGTGAGTATAATGGAATGCTGCAGAACTGGCGGGGGGGGGGGGGGGGGGGGGGGGGGGGGGGGAGGGGAGAGGAGGGCATGACATAGAAAAACGTTGCCCTTAAACAGCCAGGGAAAAGCCAATGAGGTGAAGGGAAGAAAGCTCTAGAAACAAAATCACAACAGACAGTTTTCAAACCAAGTCCCTTCTTCCCATTCTTTATACAAGACCCAAAGAATCATCGGATTCTTACTGATGAATACAGGTCAAACTTCAACATGAAACTGAGAGCTGGAAGGGTCAGGGAGCTCTTCAATCAATCAATCATCGAGCATTTTGTGAGCGCTTCCTAGGTACAAGGCTCTGTGCTAAAGGCTGAGGATGAAAAAAAAAAGACAAAAGAGCCCCGGCCCCCCCCTCCAGGAGCCCCCAGACTAATGGGGTTAACCACAAGCAAATAACTCTGTACAAACAAGCTATAGACAGGATCAACTGGAGGTGGTGGCAGAAGAAAGGCACTTGGAGAAAGACTTCTTGCAGAAAATGGGACTTTAGCAGAGACTTCAAGAAAGTCTGGAGATAAAGATGAGAAAGGAAACTATTCCAGGCAGAGGGGACTGAACCGTTTTTCTATCATAGACCCCTTGAACAGCTTGATGAAGCCCACCAACCCCCAGAATCTTGTTTGTAAATGTATAAAATTAAATTCATCAGATTAAAAATGAAACCAAATAAGCTAAAATACAATCAGCAAAAAAAAAAAAAATTAAAGGCATGGACCCCCTGAAATATATCCATAAGACCACAGGTTGAGAACCTTTGAACTAGACAAACCCCATCATGAGTAAAGGGAGGATCCCAAAAGTTAAGTAACTTGTCTAAGGTCACAAAGAGAGAAAGCATCTGAGATAGCATTTACCATCCTACCCCAGGTCTTTCTGACTGCAAACAGGATGTTTCTTTCCTCATTTCCCAGAGTAATTCCTATATTCTGTTTACCCAGCAAGACTATGAAGCAAAAGTATGACTGTGTTAAGCTCTTTTACCACCTCCCAGAAAGTTCCAGTGATCGATAATGCTAATAGGTTACTCCTAAATCCCCAAGTTCCTGAGAGAGTCCTTCAGAAAGTGATCAATAAACACCAAAAAAGGAAGCAGCTCTACAATTGGCCCTTGACCTTGGAAGGCTGCAGGGAAAACCTAGTTTCCCCAATAGCTTCTTTAGCAGGATGTAAAACTGTCATTTAAAATTTAAAACAAAGGTGTTTGAAATCACACGTCCATAGGAAGAATTGCCAAATGCCCTTTATTTCTCTGAAGCACATGGCTTAGCTGGTAACCACTGCTCTACTTCCTCCAAAAAAGTTAAATTCTTTGAGATATAAAAGAATGAATCAGAAAATCAATAAAACAGGACTAGAAACAGGCAGCAATTTACAGGGTCTTTCACTGGCAACCCTACATGATGTTAAAATAAAGTGCTGGATTGTGGCTAAAAGAAAGTATGCAATCAAAAGCTTGTACCTCAAAGTATAACTACTCTAAGTTAATCAGTACCATTTTTAGGAAAAATATTTAAAGTTTTAGAGAAGAACTCCAATTCTATAATAGGCAACAAATGGAACAGATTGCCATGTGGGTCTAGATTTTTGTTTTAACAGAAGCTCTTTTGATATTATTTCCCTGAGAAAAAAAATATTCAAAAACCATTCTTCAAAGGATTTCAATTACCAAACTATTTCACAGATATATTTTCATTTGAAACTGTCAATGTGAGAACACTAAAATTCTTAAAAATAAGTACTAATAAGTACTATAAATACCAGATTTTTAAATTTTTCATTTTAAGCTCATTTTAAATGTCATGTGTTGAATGTGTGTATATATGTGTTTGTAGGCATGTGTGTGTTTCCAGATTTATGATTTCAGTGAAATACTGAGGCAATTGCTGGTTTGAAATCTCTAGCCACTTACACAGATTGGAAACTCATCCCTGATTTATTCTTTTTTTTTTTTTTTCAGGGCAGTGAGGGTTAAGTGACTTGCCCAGGGTCACACAGATAGTAAGTGTCAACTGTCTGAGGCTGGATTTGAAATCAGGTCCTCCTGAATCCAAGGCCAATGCTTTATCCACTGGGCCACCTAGCTGCCCCTTGTCTTTTTTTTTTTTTTTTTCCTTTTTCTGATTTATTCTTAAGAAGCTGCCCAGGGCACTGAGAGGAGAAGTAAGGCACCAGGCCACCACGTTGCTGATTAGGTGTTTTACACACACACACACACACACACACACACACACACACACACACACACACGCATGTTTAGCTTGACTCCACAGGAGTGCTCCATGTTCATTCACTGAAGCCTCTATTATAATCATAACAACCTACTAAACTATTCTCAGCATCAACTCAAATGTCCAAAGCTTTTAAAAAATTTATTTATTTTATTTTGAACTTCAGAAACAAAACAAGCATTTCTATAACAAAGCAGGATAGAGGGGGCGGCTAGGTGGCACAGTGGATAAAGCATTGGCCCTGGATTCAGGAGGACCCCAGTTCAAATCTAAACTCAGACACTTGACACTTACTAGCTGTGTGACCCTGGGCAAGTCACTTAACCCTCACTGCCCTGCCCAAAACACAATAAAACAAAACAAAAAAAAAAAAAAACAAACCACCAAAGTGGGATAGAAAAACATATTGGCCTTGAGATTGCCAATCCGCTATGTTTAACTTTGTATTTATGTGTAACTATGTATTCCTTTCAGATTTACCAAGTTATCATGCAACTTTTTTCCCTTTCCCTCCCAGCCAAACTCCAATGGCTACTGTTAGACATAAATCTGATATGTGTGTATGTATTGTACGTGTATATGTGTGTGAGTTCTTTTTTCTGTATTCAAACAGCTTCTTCCGCCATAGGATCTTTGCGGTAAATTTGGGTATTTATAATAGTCAGACTGACTTGATTGCTCAAAGTTGATCTTTTTTTTTTTTTGGTGCAGGGCAATGAGGGTTAAGTGACTTGCCCAAGGTCACACAGTTAGTAAGTGTCAAGTGTCTGAGGCCGGACTTGAACTCAGGTTCTCCACTGGGCCACCTAGCTGCCCCCAAAGTTGTTCTTAAAACAATACTGCTGTTACTATATAGATGTTCAAACTTTTCAATGCTAAATATTTATTATTCCAGGAAAAGGAAAAAACTATCATCACTGCCCTTCGAGGTCAAAAACAAAAGTCTGAATTCCAGTTTTCTATAAGAGGGTGGAGTCTTCCTTGCTTCCCACCCTCAAGCACAAGATTTTAAAGGAGATAAAGGAAACATGCCAACATTTTCATAAATACAAGTTTGTCGATTTTTTAAAGTTATATTTAAAACTCAGAAAACCTAGTTGAATATTGATTCCAAACCTTTTTAAACTTTCCACTGGCCACAAATCTTCCTTCTGTTTGGTCCACAGAACACTCAATCCCCTTCCCAAACTTCCTTCATAATCCTTCTGTCCTTTGTGTACTTCATATGACTCCCAATGAAGACAAGACCAGGCCCCGGAAGGCACGTGTGAGCCAAATGTTCTTAGTACTACAATGGCCAGATAGCTCCCACTCTCACTAGCACAATGATAGTGGACCACTGAACTAGTTGATTTCTGCTGGGGGGGAGGAGGGGGGAAGGAAGAATACATAAGAAAGGATCTTATCAAAAAGAAGCTTTCCCAGGGGCCAGTCCGCTGCCAAGAATGGCAGCTTTTTTCAATGTATGAGTTGGTTTTGATGAACTTTTTCCCTCTTTTTAAAAAAGTGTCCTAAGATAGAGCCCTCTAGGAGACAGAAGAAGATGGATATGGGGGAAATGGAAGTGATGAGAAAACAAAAGATATCAATAAAAATCTATTTTTTTAAAAGCACTTCACAGGTCCAAGGACATCCTCTGTGTGCTGATAAATCTCAGATCTACCTCTCCTGCCCCAACCTTTCTGTTGACCTCCAGATGCCTTTCAGACATCTCCAACTAGATGTCCAGCAGACATCATAAATTCGTTATGTCCTAAACCGAACTCATTTCCTTTCCCCGGACCCTCCCCCAGCCCAGTTATAGTAGAAGAGAACACCCTGCTTCCCCTCAGGCTCACAACTTAGGAGTCATCAGGGATTCCTCACTATCTCTCCATCTCCCATAGTCAAGCTGCCACCAAGGACAGATTTCACTTTTGCAGCTCAGTAAGACCTCTACTCTCCTCTGACATGGCCCCACCCTGCTACAGGCCCTCATCACCTGATAGATGCCTGGATTATTGTCCTAGCCAGCTGGCGGGTCTACCTAGAGACCTGGCAAGTCTCCATTCCCGCCCCCCTTCCATCTATCCTCCATTCAGTAACCAAAATGATTTTTGTAAATCACAAGGCCACTCATGGTCCCTCCTCACTCTATAAATTCCAGGGGCTCCCTATTGCCTCCAGGAGCAAATACAAAGTGTTCAGTTTGGCATTCAAAGTCCTTTAGAACTAGGCCCCTCCTGCCTTCCCAGACTTCTTGCACCCTACTCCTGACACACATTCTTCCATCCAGTGACGCTGGCCTCCTGGATGTACCACAAACAAGACACTTGGCTCCAGGCGTTTTCTCTGGCTGTCCCTCATGCCTAAAATACTGTACCTCCTCAATACCACCGACTGACCTTCCAGGGCTTCCTTTAAATCCTAACTAAAATCCCACCTTCTACAGGAAGTCTTTCCCAGCCCCTCTAGCCACTTACACAGATTGGCAACTGCCAGTGCCTTCTTTCTCTTATGTCCTACTTAGCCTGTCTATGGCTTGTTTGTATATATTTGTTTGCGATCTCCTCGAGGGCAGGGGCTGTCTTTTGTCTCTTTTTTTGTATCCTGGGCTCTTAGCACAGTGACTGGCACAAAGTAGGTTCTTCATAAATGTTTGCTTATTCATACAAAAAAAACCCAACACAAAACCACTAGAGAGCGAAGAAATGCATTATGATAATACAATAGTAGGCATTTCAGTGAAGTGTCAAGTAAAAGACAAAAGTTTCTAAGGCTTAACATATTTCTTTGGGGGGTGGGGGTCACGGGGCAATTGGGGTTAAGTGACTTGCCCAGGGTCACACAGCTAGTAAGTGTTAAGTGTCCGAGGCCGGATTTGAACTCAGGTCCTCCTGAATCCAGGGCCGGTGCTCTATCCACTGCGCCACCTAGCTGCCCCTAAGGCTTAATATATTTCAAAACATATTTCAGAAATCATGAAAATTTGTTGTATTGGACATAGGGTCTTTCAGAGCTGGAAGTAGCTGATGTCCTACAGACTGACTCACTCCCTCATTCAGCAGATGGAGGAAGCTTAGGCGCAGAGTGGCTCAATGACTTGCTTATGATCAAGGTGTTTGTTACCCTGGGCTGGGATGAAAACCCAGTTCTGTAAATCCCTAATTCAACACTTCCACTGCTACCTGCCCTAAGGAGTCAAAGAAAAAGTGCACAGACACTGTTTGTAATGAAATGAACTCCCTGGTATATGAATGTAATGGAATACTACTGTGCTGTAAGAAATGATGAAGGGGCAGCTAGGTGGCGCAGTGGTAGAGCGCCGGCCCTGGAGTCAGGAGTACCTGAGTTCAAGTCCGACCTCAGACACTTAACACTTACTAGCTGTGTGACCCTGGGCAAGTCACTTAACCCCAATTGCCTCACCAAAAAAAAATTTTAAAATGATGAGCAGGCAGATTTCAGAAAAACCTGGAAAGACTTAAGTGGACTGATGCTGAGTGAAGTGAGCAGAACCAGAAGAATAATATACACAGTGACAACAACATTGTGTGATGATCAACTGTGATAGACTTGCCTCTTCTCAGCAGTGCAATAATCCAAGACGATTCCAAAGGACTCATAATGGAAAATGCTCTCCACATCCAGAAAAAAAAACCTTTGAATTCCAAATGCAGATTGAACCATATTGTTTCTACATTTTTGTTGTTGTTTTTTCCCTCTTTTTCAAGGTTTTTCTCTTTTGTTCTGATTCTTCTTTCACAACATGACTAATGCAGAAATATGTTTAATGTGACTGTATATATATAACCTATATAAGATTGCTTTCTGTCTTGGGGAGGGGGGAAGAAAGGAGAAAAATGTGGAACTAAAAATCTTATTTAAAAAAATGTTTAGGGCAGCTAAGTGGCACAGTGGATAAAGCACTGGCCCCAGATTCAAGGACCTGAGTTCAAATCCGGCCTCAGACACTTGACACTTACTAGCTGTGTGACTCTGGGCAAGTCACTTAACCCTCATTGCCCTGCAAAAAAAAAAAAAAAGTTGAAAACTATTTTTACATGTAACTGGAAAATAATAAAATGCTTTTATGATTAATTTTTTTTTTGCAGGGCAATGAGGGTTAAGTGACTTGCCCAGAGTCACACAGCTAGTAAGTGTCAAGTGTCTGAGGCCAGATTTGAACTAAGGTCCTCCTGAATCCAGGGCCGGTGCTTTATCCACTGTGCCATCTAGCTGCCCCTATGATTAAATTTAAAGGCAGGCAGGCAGGCAGGCAGGCAGGCAGGCAGGCAGGCAGGCAGGCAGGCAGGCAGGCAGGCAGGCAGGGAGGGGAGGGAGGGAGGGAGGGAGGGAGGGAGGGAGGGAGGGAGGGAGGGAGGGAGGAAGGAAGGAAGGAAGGAAGGAAGGAAGGAAGGAAGGAAGGAAGGAAGGAAGGAAGGAAGGAAGGAAGGAAGGAAGGAAGGAAGGAAGGAAGGAAGGAAGGAAGGAAGGAAGGAAGGAAGGAAGGAATTATCTCCCTAGTACTGGGCTATTTTCCATGGCACCCTTCTGTTGTTTCTGCCATTCTCAAGGCCAAACAGACACATGCTGCATGGATGTGGTCCCAATGGAAAAAGCAAAGCTCATGTGAGAATTAGGAAAAGGCCACCTCTGACCTAACATGCAATGCTTCTGAAGATCACCTAAGGGGTTGTTACTGAATGTTAATGTCAGAGAAGGTGAAATCATCCCTGAGTAACTTCATAGCCAAAGAACTGGCTCTTACTGACCAAGGGGCAACATCAGCATTCTGAAGAAAAGAGAATAGGCACCACCACCCAACACTTAGGTAGCTTCAAACTTTTCCACGTGTTCACATTCATGAGAGCCTTTCACCAACCTCAGAAGATGGGAGCAACTGCTCTAGGCCTCCTTCAGCTGGTGTGCACCCTTGGAAGGGAGATGAGACTTATTCAGATTGACAGGGTAATTGGCAGAGCCTGGGCTCTTACTCAGGTCTCCAGGTCAAATGAGCCTTTCACTGGGAATTGGTAAACACAAAATTTGTGCAAGTCCTTCCTTGGAGTTCCCTAGTTTCCCCTTTCATTAAATGTGACCTCTCAAAGTATAAAATCCACATCTTGATGTTCAACACCAAATTTACACCTTCAATTCTACCATTGATTTGTAAACAAAAATTAAAATGTGCTAACCCACAAAATGGGGGGGGGGGGGGGAAGAGTGACAGTAGCCCTTGATGTTCCATTCCAGACAAGAGTTAGGGCACACACAAGGACACTGAAGACCAGAAGTAATAAATTAGCTGGCATTGATATAGTGCTTTAAGTTTTGTGAAGCACTACACAAATAGTATCTCACTTGACACTCACTACCACCCTGGGAAGTAGGTATTATTATCTTCATTTTACATATGAGAAAAGTAAGGTGGACAGGGGTTAAGTGACTTGCCCAAGGTGGCACAGCTAGTAAGTGTCTGAGACCAGGTTTGAACTCAGGAAGATTGTCTGTCTGTCTGTCTGTCTCACACACACACACACACACACACACACACACACACACACACACACACACACACACACACACACATGACAGATAGAAAAGGAAAGAGTTTGAAGCCAGAAGATTTAACTAGAAATCTATTAGGGTGAAAAGGAAGTAAGTTTGCAGCACTAAAAATGAAGAAAATGTGGACTGACATGGCACATGTCAGGCACTTAAATGCTTGTCAAGTAATGCTTCAAAAGAATAAATAACAGAATCTAATAAAAGACTAAGAGGGGAAGTGGGGTGCAGCTAGGTAGGGCGGTGGATAGAGGACTGGCCCTGGAGCCAGGAGTTCTTGAGTTCAAATTTGGTCTCAGACATTTACTAACTGTGTGACCCTGGGCAATTCACTAAACCCCGTTACCTTTAAAAAAAAAAGTCTAAGGAAGGGATGGTGAAGGGGAGAAAAAGAGTTAGAGATGGTCTCACAGCTTTTAGCCTAGAAGAACTAACTAATGCTCCTCATCACTGATAGAAATGGTATCATCAAAGAAATGTTTCCTTCAATCCCCTCACTTCCCAGGCAGGGAAATAGACGTTGAGAGACTTGCAGCCCACCCTGGTAGAGAACATGAGTCACCAGTTTTCCAAGCCAAGGCTGTTTTCTTTCTAAAAGAGAGCATGCCCTCTGGGGCCTAGAGTCAGAGACCCTGAAGCCAACGCCCAGCTCTGCTCTCGGCCACCTGCATCACCTTAGGTAAAATCACAATCTCCCTGAGGCCTCAGTTTCCTCCACTATAAAATTAGGAAATTGAACTAAACGACTCCTGGCTCTAAATCCTGTGATCCTAATTGGAAAGAATAGGCATTTGGTCTGTGGTGGATGAGATGCTGACGAATTTCCTTTTTGCTGTCTTGAGTCTGAGAACTTGCAGGTGCTATGGACAGCTCCAAGTAAGGGGCTGGAGCACAGGTGAGAGGTTGGCTCAGGCCCAGGGCTTGTATTCCAAGGCAGAAATACAAGACAGACAGCTAAGGGCACAAGCTCTGGAAGCTACCCCAAGAGGAGGCCGAAAAAATGAGGAGCCAGAGGCATAAGAAGGGAACCAGGAAAATACTGGGGCCTAGCAAGATTTTAACGAGGAGATAACCGTTTCAGTAGAACTACCGAGGCAGAAACCAATGGTGACCCAGCTCAAGCAAAGTTAAGATAAAGGAAACCTCATCATATCTAGGAAAGAAATCTACAAAGAAGACAAACTCACAATGCTAGAAGAGGTCATTGTGGAAGTGAGTTTACCAGAGAAACTCAGGAAGTTAAGCATCCAAGGTACAAAATGATCATTCTTTTCTATTTTGTTGCTGTCCAGTTGCTTTTCAGCCATGTCCAACTCTTGGGTGACCCCCCCTCCTTGGGGTTTTCTTGGCAAAGATGCTGGAAGGGTCTGCCATTTCCTTCTCCAGCTCATTTGACAGAGGAGAAAACTGAGGCAAACAGGATTAAGTGACTTTCCCAGGGTCATCCAGCTAGTAAGTGTCTGAAACCAAATTTGAACTCAGAAGATGAGTCGTCCTGACTCTAGGCCTGGTACTCCATCCACTGAGCCAACTAGCCGACTAGATAATTAGACAGACAGACAGACATACCAACAGATTGATCATCACATAGATGAATGAATAAATAAAGAGAGTATCTCTTCAAATCAGGGTTCTTAAGCTTTTCTGTTTCATGGATCCCTTTGGCAATCTGAGGAGGCCTATGGACAGGCTCAGAATATTTTTAAATCTGTGAAATATATAAAATTACAAAGGGAAACAAATTATTTTGAAATTCAGTTACCAAAATATATAAAAAAATGAGTTCACAAACCACAGATTAAAAACTCCTGGAGATGCAGAGGATTTTAAAGAGGACAAGATTATTATTATTATTATTATTTTTGGTAATAGACTGTGAGTTCTAAGAGGGCAGGGACTGGCTTTTGCCTTTTTTACTCACACATAATAGGTCTTAATAAATGCTTTGTTGACTTTACTTGACTTTTTCCCCAGAAGGGGCAACAGCCTAAGCCAGGACCGATATTTTTAAACCATTCATTTAGGCCAATCAGTCCTGGATTCAAGATACAACCACACTGGGCCATCATCGGAAGCCCCTTTCCTTTTGCTATACAATGGCTATTTGAATTTGCATGTGATTTTCTAAAAAGGACGACTGTCAAGGACCACACAGCTATCATTTTACTGGCCTTGCAGTGACAAACGGACTCAAGGGTCTGCCTACTTTGTCCAGCTTCCTAAAGGAAGACAACACGGAATCCCAATTCATCCATCCTCCCTCCGAAATAACAGATTGGTTGTATTTTTATGAAGTACCCACTGAATGGAGGAGCGGCTGGCCTGTATGCCTCTGACTGAGGCCCTTCCTTCCTAACTGGGCCCAGGTTAGGACAAAGCAGAACTCTCTCTCCTCAGTTTCACAGAAGACTGAGGAACAACAATTTTAAGCAGCAGGCCCAAAGTCTGGACTCAGGCATTTCTAATTTGTAATACTTGGGGGGGGGGGGCACGGGGGGAAGGGAACCAACCCTACTATATAATGTTGAGGGTAGCACATACACCTGTAGAATCCGATTTTCTAGATGCCCATTTCTACTGTAAAGTCTGTTCCCAGCTTCCCCAGACAGAATGGAAGCTACCCGAGGAAAGAGGCTGTTTTTTAATTTGGCTTCAGCCTTAGTAGGCTCTTCATGAATGCTTATGGTCCTGAAATGCCTTGAGCTCAGTCCTAATCTATGACATAATATGGTTAAAACAAAAAATCCAGTGTGTGTTTTTTATCATACCCTATAAATTGATTTTGTTTGTTTGGTGAGGAAATGAGGGTTAAGTGACTTGCTAGTAAGTGTCAAGTGTCTGAGGCCAGATTTGAACTTAGGTCCTCCTGAATCCAGGGCTGGTGTTTTATCCACTGTGCCACCTTGCTGCCCCCCTATAAACTGATTTTAAAACGATTCAGGTGTGCTGCAAAAAAAAACAAAACGAAACAAAACAAAACAAAAAACTGTCTCAGATGTAAGGCTCTGAATTCAATATATACAGCTTTGCAAAAAGGCGTGCCAATGAAAAGAACTCTGGTACTCTTTGAGACTTTCACTAAGTAACAAGTAATATCAATCTAATGACAAACAGAAGCCAAGGAAATTCAGGCCACAAATGATTCAAGGGAATTAAGATCTACTTCATTCACAGATACTATCTCCTTAAAAGGGGAGATTCCATCTTTAAATAACAGAAACATCCTTCCTTGGGTTCTAAAATCTTAACAACTAGATAGATTGTATCCATCTCTCTATAAAATGTATGAAACATCCGTCTCTTGGCTCCAAGCATTTTCTCTGGCGGTCCCCCAAGGCTGTCCCTCAACACTCTAAGGTCTCTGCTCCAACTTTGGCCCTTCTAGGCTTCCTTTAAGGCCTAACTAAAATTCCACTTTCTACAGGAAGCCTTCCCTAATCCCAGTTAATTCCAGGGCCTTCCCTCAGTTAATTACTTCCTATTTATCCTTTGCATATGTTTGTTTGCCTACAGTCTCTCTCATTAGGTGGTAAACTCCCTGAGGGCAGGGGCTGCCTAGGGCACCCCCCCCCATCTCTCACGCAGGGCACAAATGGGGCTCTTAAGAAATACGGATTGATGGACTGATATTGATTTAACTTTCTTTCATGTTCCCTAGGGCCACGAGACATTTTGAATATTTCTTCCAAAACAAAACTTTCAGCAATCCTTGGAAATATTTAATACCTTTCTATAGTCAAGGCAAACTATGTGCAGATTGTACGCTGCATAATGACAATGGAAACCTGCTCCCTCCAAAGGCCACTTTTGTCAATGATAAAAATGAGTAACTCCCATTTACATAGTACTTTCCAATTCACAAAGCACTTTTCAAACAAATACCCAGGGAAAAGGAGCACGGTTTTACAAAAAAGACAAACAAATCTAAGGCTAAATAATTTGCCCAAGGTTCTCAACCCAGAAGCAGCCTTCCAAGGAAGGCTGGGTGGCTCCACCAGCCCCAGGCTCTTTCCCTTAATACCCCAGCCTGGAAACTTGAAAGCAAGTGCTGACTTTCTCTTCATATTGCTGCCTATCCACTAAAAAGCTGTATGGCCTTGAACACTCATTTAACTTCGCTGTGCCTCAGTTTCCCCACCAAAAAAAAAAAGAAAAAAAAAGAAAGCTGATTCTCCCCCAGGAATTAGAGATGGAGATGACATCTTGTTGGCCCTTCAGCAATAACTTGATTGAGGGCTCCTTTAAAATGCTCCTCTTCCCTGGGCCCTCCCCGAAGTCAGCAAGGAAGCTTTCAAGGTAGGGTAAAGCAAGAGGAACTCGCTTGATATACCTTCCCCTTCATGACACAGGAGGAACAGAGCAAAATGCTTCTGTTTAAATAGCTTGAGTCCTTAACTTTTAACAGATGTTGGCAAGCTAGATTCCACAATATAAATAACAAAGGGAACGAGAAAGCCTCGGGCCTTTTAACACTGGGGACACAAAGAGAAACATTTTCTTGCAGTGCTGGGCACATAATCCGAACCACCCCGTTTTACAGTTCGGAGATCTTTTTTCCGGTGATACTTATGTTTATGTAGAGGTCAATAATTCAAGGTGAATCCAATAGAAATCATCGTGGTGGAAAAAAAAAAGTTAAGAAACAGAATGCCTGCCTAGGCAAAGAGATACTCTGCTTTGGGGTGTTTTTAACTTGGGTAAAATTTAGACACATTCAGGCTTTTCCACGAGTTACATTTCCGTCGTCTATCCTAATAATAATAAATGAATTAAATGTAGCAACAATTTACTCCTCCTGATGGTGAAATCAGGTAAGATTTAACAGTCTGGGCTGGTGCTGTCTGGAGACAGGATGGACGAGATAACTTGGAGGTTTTCTTCTAGCCTCAAGATTCAAGTCTATTTAGTTTCTTAAATCCGCCCCCCCCACACACACAATCTACTCCTTCCTCCTCCCCCCCACTTCATATGGGTCATAAACACTACACAACTCAGCAAAGAAATGTTTATCGATCATATAAAAGAACTGCGCCCACCCCACCCCACCCCGTCAGTTTCATGTTTATCATACACAGTAAACAAAACGAATTAGCTCAACCTTAGACAATTTCCTTCTCCTTCGGGGCTCACAAAGCTCAGAAAAGCACCCCTTGGCTCCCTCCCTAACATCCCAGAGCAGCACAAAGCGTGAGTGGCCACCAGAGCCCACGGCCACCTCAGTCCAAGGACTCTCCGAGTGTGTGTCACTCCGGGAAAAGTCCCATCCTTAGCCTAGGGGATTCCTCAAGAATTCTCAATGAAAGTGCTCTTGCACATCTAATAGTTTGAAGCAGACATTAGGCAAGGCAGAAGGGAGCCCCTCTCCCACGGCCCGTTTCAGCTGCCTGGACTCTGGGATCCCCGAACAGTTTTCCCATTTCTCCTTCCCCCTCATCCCCTCCCCGCCATACTCTCACTTGTGCGAGCAATAGCAATGGGGGAGTAGGGGAAAGAAGGACCAAGAAAAATTAAAAGGGGAAACAATCCTAGGGGTGGGGGCAGGCTAAGAACAAGAACCCTGGGGGGAGATCACAGGCCAGCAGTGTTAAGTCCCTCGCCTCTACTCCCCACTCCATTGGGGGTGGGGTAGAGGTTGTTAGTCTGCACTGGAAAACGAAGGGAATAGGGCATAAAGTCTGGGGGGAACCTGCCTTCTATTCTTCCCTCTTTTAAGTGAGGAAGCAAAAGAAACGGGTCGGGGGAGGGGGTGGTGTGGAATGGAGAGGGGGTGTGGAATGGGGGTTGTGGAATGGGGAGGGGGTGGTGTGGAATGGGGGTGCAATCAGAAGGGCCTCGGTTACACACCCTCAAACTAGGAGGAACACTGGGGAGAAGCAAAGAAGGAAATTTTCCTCTTTGCTTACCCCCATTCAAAAAAATAGGAAGGTGGGGGGGTGGGGCTGATTAGAAGCAGATGGACAACCCAGACAGCACCCCAGGTCACCCATCCCAGTCCCCGAGCGGAAGGGCAGGGATGCGGGGGGCTGGGGCTGGCCGAGCGCTCCAGCCCCGGATCGCTCCCCAGCGCTCAGGCAGCTACGTGCCCCCAACGGAACGTCCTGCCCTCCCGGAGCTCCCACTCTCCCCGGGAGCCCGGGGCACCTCCGAGCAGCGAGTGAACGCCGGGGCCTCGTGGCCCCGCCCCCGCCCCGGGACGCCCGGCCCGCGGGGAGGGGTGCCCGCCCTGACTACCCCCATCCCGGCGCGCCCGCCCCCCGCCCGCCGCCCCGGCCGGCCCGTTACCTGCTCATCGAAGCGGTTCACCACGGCCTGGACCCATTCCACCGGCTTGTGCGCGGCCATGTCCGCCCCGCGGCCGGGGGGCTGGGGCGGAGGGCTGCGGGCGGCTGGCTCGGGCGCCCCCGGGCCCGGCCGGGCCAGGGAGGGGCCGGGGGCCCCGGGGGAGGGGGCCCGGGCGGGGGACGGGGGGCGCTCCGGGCTCCCTCCCGCGGGGGTGGGGGCCGGGGCCGGCGGCCCGCGGGGAGGGGGACGGGGGGAGGGGGCGTCGTCGGGCAGGCCGGGGGAGGGGGGAAGGGGAGAGGGGAGGGGGGGAGCCCTCTGGGTCGCTCTCCCCACTAGCGCCGTCTCCCCTCAGCCATTCCAGCCCCAGACGCCGCCATGACACCCCACCGGAAGTGGGATCCTTTTCCACGGCCCGGGGAGAGAGAGAGAGAGAAAGCGAGAACGAGCGAGCGACCGGAGAGGGGAGGGGGGAGCGGGGAGGAGGGGGGCGGAGCGGGGAGGGAGGCGGGGGGAGGAGGGGGAGGGGACCCTGCCGCGCATGCGCCCGCGCCCGCCGGTTTCATTAATGAAAAAGCGAGCCCACCCGGGGGTGACGTCACCTCGCTCCTCGGGCCCCCGCCGGCGTAGGGCGCGCGCTCCTTTCGCTCCGCCCGCGGGTCCCACCTAGTCTCGGGCTGCCGGGGCTCGACTTTCGGGTAGCTCGCCGAGCCGTGCGCTTCCATCCCCAACAACCTGCTGGCCGCCTCCCGGAGCCTCCTTCCACTTCCCCTCCGGGCTTGCATTCCTCCCAGACCTGAGTTAGATTAGAAATGGGGTGCATTCTCCCCAACCTCTGCTGGCTGTGAGCTCTTCCATTATTAGACTGTAAGCTCCCTAAGGGCAGGCACTGGCTTGGGCCATCTCTATCCCCAGCGCCTGGCACAATGCCAGGCACACGGTAGGCACTTGATAAATGCTTACTGCTAATCCCAGTAGGGGCCTTAGCTCTGCACTCCCCACTCCCCACAGCTCGTCCAGGCACAGCCCCTTTCCTATCCATAATAAAATGCAGTCCTTCGTTTATGCCTAAAGCCCTTCGAACCAACTACTTCTTCCTGTAAGAGAAAAAAAAAAGTTTGAGGGGAGGAAAAATACCATGAGATGCGTAACATCACCCAGCAAGTCACAGCATCATAGATTAGAGTTAGGAGAGACGATGGAGACCGTGGAATCCCACTCCTGAATTTTGCAGATGGGGAAATCGAGGCCGAGAAGGGCTTAGAAGAGTTGCCTAGGTCACAAAACCATTTAGCATCTAAAGCCCGAATTAAGCCCAGAGAGATGCCTAACTCTAAAGCCAGTGATAGTTGTAAAGCACTCTACAAGCCTTAAAGCAATAAATAAATGCTAGTTGTTATTATTATTATTACTCTATCCAGTACATCAATTGTCCTCTCTAAAGAAAGAGCAGGCAAAATTAGGCGGAAGAATCTAGGTCTCCTATTGCCTACTTGAGGGCGGAAGTTAAGGATGTTCCTGGACAGAAGACACAAGGAGAAGCTTCAGATTAATGGTTAAAGAAAAACTTTGAAGAATCAAAATGTGTGTGGCGATATCTATAGGCACTGGCAAATATATATGTACCTATATATGGCTATATGCATATGTCTATAGATATATATTTATACGTATAAAGGTATCCTAAAAGTTAGTGCAGTTTAAAGCTAGTAAGCTTAAAATAATAGCTAGCGGGGCCACTAGGTGGTGCAGTGGATAAAGCTCCTACCCTGGATTCAGGAGGACCTGAGTTCAAATGCAGACTCAGACACTTGACGCGTACTAGCTGTGTGACCTTGGGCAAGTCACTTAACCCTCATTGCCCCCCAAAAACAAAAAAAGAAAAACCCTAACATTTATTTACCACCTTAAGGTTTGCTAAGAGCTTAACAAACAGTTTATCTTAACACTGGGAAGTAGAGGCTATTATTCCTCTTTTATAGCTGGGAAAACTGAGGCAGGCAGAAGTTAAATGACTTGCCCAGATTCTCACACAGCTAGTTAAGTGTCTGAAACGGAATTCGAACTGTTTTCCTGACTCCAGGTCCATCACTCTATCCACAAGCCATCTGGCTGCCTGTCTTTCCTCTTGTCCAGCATACAATCTCCTGAGTTTTAGTCTTTCAATGTCCCTGCCCCAACTCTCTTTCCCTCTGGAATTTACTAATATGCAATAGCCACCTTAGAGATAATATAAATATTATGTCAATTGCCTTCTCAATGAATGGGGGAGGAGAGGAAATTCAGAACTCAAAAAAAATATATTTAATGTATGTTTTAAAATAATTTTTTAAAAAGATAATCACAAAACTATTCAAAATCTAGTCAACTTGTTTTTTAACCTGCCTGCCTCCTATTACAAGGATACTCAGAAAATTGGGGTGGGGGGCAGGGTATTTTAGGTTTGTTTGGGGTTTGGGCAGCTCCTGATGAAGTAACTGACTCCATCAATGTTTTTGTTTGGTTGTGTCCAACTCTTCCTGATCCCATTTGGGGTTTTCTTGGCAAAGATACTGGAGTAGTGTGCCATTTCCGTCTCCAGCTTATTTGACAGATAAGGAAACTGAGGTAAACAGGTTTAAATAACTTGTCCAAAGTCTCACAGCTAGTAAGTATCTGAGGCCAAATTTGAACTCAAGTCTTCCTGACTCCAGGCTGGCACTCTATCCACTTTACCACCCAGACTTCTTGAAGGGACCCAAGAATTCTAGGAGGTAGAGATGAGAAGAAAATACATTCCTGACATGGTTCCCACCCGATCAAAGACATGGTGTTGGGAGAGGGATGAAGCTTCCCAGCCTACACAATTCTTGTCTACGTTGTTCTAGCAATCCTCTGACGAATACCCATCCATCATCCTGGAGCCCCTCCCATGGTTCTTTGAATGCTGGCTATCCATCAGTCATCTCTCATTCTCAACAGGTAACCATACTTTTCCAGCCATTGATATCCCTCAATTATGGGGTTTTTTTGGAAACTTCTCGTGCCTGTCATCATTGGTACAACCCTCCATGTGTATTTCTTTTGTCCTTTGGTTCACGTACAATTGTGAATCCTCGGAGATAATGGTGATTCATAATTCACGGCCATTTAACACCACTTAGAGAATATTGGATTTATTATCCTCTCTTCTTAGAGAAGAGAGGGTTTTATGGCAGAAAGCAATTTGGGAATGCTGCAGAGATTCTCTACTTTGATACAGTTTAGTCTCCTCTTGCTTCTCACTTCCAGGCACTGCTTCACATGCAGTGTCTGTCACACAAGAAGTTTTTATTAAGTGCAGACTGTTTGCAGGGTCCTAGGCTAAGTGCTGAGTATACAAAGAAAGGGGGTGTGAGAGAGAGACATTGAGAGACACAGAGAGAGAAACGGAGAGTAGGTAAATAATAGAGAATGTATATGTAGGTGATGGCTGGAAAAAGATAGGTGGATGGATGGATGGATGGATGAATAGAAAGACAGACAGATAGATTAGATAGATGGAGTAGGTAATAGACAAATGAATATGTAGATGGTAGATGGATAAACAGGTAGATGATAGGTAAGATGGTGGAAGAGAGATACAGAGAAAGCAACAGATGGATGGATGAATGGATGGATGGTAGGATGATGGACGGATGGACATATACAATTAGTGCAATATAGACTATGAATAGATAAATTTTTAAAACCTCACCGTTAACATGGAATCCTTCCTTTGGGCTTCTATGATTCTGGTGGATGCTCCACATGAGTTTATGTCTCCTAATTTTATCACAGAATATCCAGAGTGTTAGAAGTATAAAGGACATTAGAAGTGGGGCAGCTAGGTGGTGCAGTGGATAAAGCGCTGGCCCTGGATTCAGGAGGACCTGAGTTCAAAGCCAGCCTCAGACACTTGACACTTACTAGCTGTGTGACCCTGGGCATGTCACTTAACCCCCATTGCCCCGCAAAAAAAAAAAATTAATTAAATTAAATTTAAAAAGGACCTTAGAGATGATCTGGTCCTTCTCTCCCTTTAACAGATGAGGAGACTGAGGCACAGAGATGTGTAGTGAATTGTCCAGTGGCAGAGCCAAAGTCCAAGGCTCTTTCTGCTATACTGTATTGACTAGCTTAGGATCTATACTCAACAGATCATTCATTCAACAGGTACTGGCCTTGAAACCAGAAAGAATTGAATTCGAGCATCGCCCTCTGATACATGCTGGCTGTGTGACCCCAGGCAAGTTACTAAACTTCTCAGTAGGCTCCAGGCAATTCTCTAAAGCTAGAAGGTGCAGAAAAGGTGCCAACGTGCATTGGCTAAAGGTGTTTCCTCATCTGGGAGTTGCCTATACCAATTAAATCTAGTCCAAATCTCCCTATCCCTATGGGCAGAGTATTCAAGGTGGTGAAGAAGAAACAAAATTTCAATAAGCTGCAGTCCCTCAGTGAACAGTTACCCCCCCCATAGTAACATCTGTCATAAAGTCATGTATAATTTTTTTATTTTTTATTTTTGCAGGCCAATGAGGGTTAAGTGACTTGCCCAGGTTCACACATCTAGTAAGTGTCGAGTGTCTCAGGTCGGATTTGAACTCAGGTCCTCCTGAATCCAGGGCCGGTGCTTTAGCTACTGTGACACCTAGTTGCCCCCAAAGTCATGTATAATTTTAATACACATATGGGAGGAATATTATAGGAATAAAACTTTTGAGATTGCACTTTGTTCTACTGAGTCAAATGCTTTTTTTTTTAATTAACAAATACAAGACACAATGGATCATATATCCTCTACACTGCTCTGATTATAAAGCATGTGGTCTGCTATAGAGAATCATCCATAAAAACCTACCTACTCCTTTGTCACGCTTGAATCAGGGATGCCCTCGAGGTATGCATATGGTATTTTCATAAAGATTTTTATAGAAGAAAAAAGGGATATGTATCAGCCTTTATTTACATCTGCTTTGTAGAATTTTTTTTTTTTGGTAAAAATATCATCTGTGATCTTTTCCATTCTTTGAGAATGCAGTCATTCATTCATTCATTAAAAAAAAAAAAGGCATTAAATGTCTGCTGCAACCAGAAGCCAGATACAAAATTTAAGTAAGGCATAGTGCCTGTAACCAAAGGTTTGAGTCTTCCGCTCTGCCATAGCTTGAGAATCCATCCCTGGCTGCCTTTCAAACACCTTAAGTGCAGGGGCAGCTAGGTGGTACAGTGGATAAAGCACTGGCCCTGGATTCAGGAGGACCTGAGTTCAAATGTGGCCTCACACACTTGACACTTACTAGCTGTGTGACCCTGGGCAAGTCACTTAACTCTCATTGCCCTGCCGAAAAACAAAACAAATAAATACCCCAGGTGCATCTGGGCACCCTTCTTGTTGTCGTTTTTAAAGTGTCATCAAGGGGCAGCTACGTGGCACAGTGGATAGAGCACCGGTCCTGGAGTCGGGAGGACCTGAGTTCAAATCTGGCCTCAGACACTTGACACTTACTAGCTGTGTGACCCTGGGCAAGTCACTTAACCCCAATTGCCTCACCCCAAAAAAAAAAAAAAAGTGTCATCAATAGGTACTGAGGTGATGAAGTCCCAATGGGGTTCTTTCATTCAGAATCTGGTGTTCTTCCCAAGCCATGCTACTGTATCTGCCCCTCAGGGATCCAGGTAATAACCTTAAGGGGCTGACATAAGTTTTCTCTACCAAAATTTGCTTAAACTCCCACCATCATTAAGAGCCTATGACTAGGAGCAGCTAGATGGTGCAGTGGATAGAGCACTGGCCCTGGATTCAGGAGTACCTGAGTTCAAATCTGGCCTCAGACACTTAACACTAGCTGTGTGACCCTGGGCAAGTCACTTAACCCCAATTGCCTCACCAAAAAAAAAAAAAAAAAAAAGAGCCTATGACTAGGGGGCAGCTAGGTGGTACAGTGGATAAAACACCGGCCCTGGATTCAGGAGTACCTGAGTTCAAATTCAGCCTCAGACACTTGACACTTACTAGCTGTGTGACCCTGGGCAAGTCATTTAACCCTCATTGCCCCATAAAAATTAGAAAAAAAAAAAGAGCCTATGACTTGCACCCTGGTTACCATTTAACCACTTCAAATCAATTATCATTTGCACAGGGATATTTACTTCAGAGATATGTCAAGAACAAAATACACCAATGTTTTAGGACATAGTGTCCCCTACACCACTGTGGTCTCTGAGGAGTAGGCTCAAATGTTTGCTCAGTTCCTCTATAACACTGGCCACGTCCAGTTCATATCCAAAGTGGGCACCGCTGCCACATGAGTCCTCATTTCAGCTTTTGTTGGCCTGCGCTCAGAAGGCCCACCTGGCCCCTTGCAGCACTGACTCTGCAACGAACAGCCAAGAACCAGACTCTGGGACACCTGAGTCCCCTCATGACAAGCTTTCACACTCACTAGGTTGGGAGGTATCATTCCCTTCACCTGGAACACTGGTTTTCAAACTACTGCCTGAAGGCCAAATCTAGCAAGCTGCCTGGGTTTTGTTTTTTTTTTTCCCTCGTGGCTAAGAATGTTGTTGGGTGGTTTGGGGTTTTTTGGGTTTTTTTACTTCTTTAAATACATTAAAGCCCTATTTTAAAATGTAAAAGCCATAGTTAGCTTGAGAGCCAGACAAAAGCAGGCCACAGGCTGGATATGACTATAGAAGTGAAAAGAATAAAACAAAAGGCCAGGTTCTGATGCCTTTTTCTTGGGGGTCCTGGACCTCGGTGGAAAAAGCCTGTGAAACTTCTCTCCCTACTGCATGGTCACTTGTCAGGCACCATAACCCAAAAAGATACTCTGAGTAAAAAGAGTAACTGAGGCAAACAAGAAAGTCTAAGGCTGCCAAGCCTCCAAAGCCAATCGAAGAAGAGAGCCTCCCCTTCACAATGTGGTTAGGGGACCTGAATCAGTTACAGAATGTCTACACATGCTCAGCAGACTGGAACTTCCCCTATATGTCATCACATTTATTCTGGAAACAAGCTCTCTTGCATCCGCCACATGGAGAGATTGCATGAGCTGAGCAAGCTTGTGTATGCACCAGACCCCAGTGACACAGTCTTGTTGCTAATAAAACTATATCCCTATCAAACACTGGCAGATCTGTACTGTTTTGAATCTGTTTATTGTTCTTCCCCGGGTTTTATCTATCAATGTTCTCAGGCTGATTCTGACCTCATTCAAGCTCTTGCCAGACAATTTCAAATGCATTTTTACTTGCGTGTGTGTCCGTGCGTGCGTGTGTGTGTGTGTGTGTGTTCATGTGTGCGTGTGTGTGTTCATGTGTGTGTGTGTGTGTGTGTGTGTGTGGTTCAATACTGCTAGTCATCTTCATAGCCTTCCCCCATAATCTTTCGCAAATGAGTATATACTCTAAATCAGGTTTGTGCTTGGCTTCCACAGTAAATATTTGTTAGATGAGGTGGTTTCGTGGCCCCTTGGTCTGTTTGTTGTAATGACTGCTTGCCATTGATTACATTTCTCCAAGAAGTGGGGACAATCAGATGCATTTACATTTGTCCATGCCTCATTTTTCAAAGTCTTCAGCTTGTTTAAGTTTGGCTGCATAGGGGGTAGCGAGGTGGTTCATTGAATAGAATGTTAGGCCTGGAGTCAGGAACACCTGAGTTTAAAACTGGCCTCAGACATTTACAAGCTGTGTGACCCTGGGCAAGTCACTTAACCCTGATTTCCTGGGGCAGGAGGTTGGAGGGGGGGGGGAGATTGGATATGTAGTAATTTCATAAATCATTCCTCCTCCTTCCTTTCTTTTTATTTGGTGTCTACTCTGACCTTTGACCTTAGCAATCTATAAGTGATCATAACAGACATCACAAAGGAAAAATCACTATGTAACCCACTCTGTACAGGGCAAATTAATGCTTCCAAGCTAATATACAAGTAAGGACCCTGCTACTTGGATTATTCAGCCTGGATTCTGGTTAAATCAGAAGCAGCACAAAAATGAACTATTATTTGGAGATATGAATTGGTCCAGCCACCCTCAAAAGCAATTTGAAACCATGGCCAAAAGGTTGTTAAACTCCACATATCCTTTGCCTTGGATATACCATTAATAGGTCTATGCCCTGCAAAGAGATCTAAGAAAGAGGTAAAGGACACACAGGCATGAAAAGATATGTATGTGTGTGTATATATGTATATGTGTATCTAAGTGTAAAACACATGTATATTTCATATTTATATTCATATGCATAGCATCTCTATTGGAAGTAGTAAAGAATTTGAAACTAAAAGTTGCCAGTCAATTGGGGAATGGCTAAACAAATTGTGAGATATGGATAGAATTGAATGTTACTTTTGTGCTATAAGAAATGACAAAGGGGATGATTTCAGAGAAATCTGGGAAAATTTGCATGAACTGATGCAGAATAAAGTGAGCAGAACTAGAAGAACCATTTATACAATAACAAGAATACTGTAAAGACAATGCCCAAAGACTTAATTTCTACAATGAAAAAAATGACCAACTGCAACTCAAAACTGACAGTGAAGTAATGAACTGAAGGTATAGAAAGAGACAAATTTTTTGGACATGGCTGATGCAGGAATTTGTTTTGCTTGACCATACATATTTATTACAAGGGTTTGATTTTAGGAGGAAGGGAAGAAAATGTTGAATTTGTAATGATTTCTGTGAAAGATGTTTCATAGTTGTATTTATGTAATTCCTCTGTGTGTCTTCTTAATTTAATGTTCAGATTTTGTGCTTATAGAATTTCTTTTTCTACCTTATCCTCTTAGCTCTTAATAATAATTCATAATTTTTGAGAATTCAATTTGGATCCAAAATATTCTCCAGTAATAAAAACTCCTTGAAGGTAGGGACTGTTTAGTTTATTATTTTTTTTCTGTGACCCCAGCACTAATAGAGCACCTAGCATGAAGTGAGTGCTTAATAATTACTTGTTAAGGGACATTTAGGTGGTGCAGTGGATAAAGCACTGGCCCTGGATTCAGGAGGACCTGAGTTCAAATCCAGCCTCAGACACTTGACACGTATTAACTGTGTGACCTTGGGCAAGTCACTTAACCCTCATTGCTCCACCAAAAAAACAAATGATTACTTGTTAAATTGAGTTCAATGATCTGGCTACTTTGCTAAAAGTATTGTTTCAGCTAATTACAGACATACCTCAGAGATGTTACCAGTTTGGTTCCAGACCACCACAATAAGGTGAATATCACAAAAAAATGAATCACATGATTCCCAGTACATTATGCTCTGGTCTATTAAGTGTGTAATAGTATCATGTCTTAAAAAAAATGTACATACCTTCATTTAAAAATATTTTATTGCTAAAAAAAAATGCTAACTATCATCTGAACCTTGAACAAGTCATATTCTTTTTGCTAGTAGAGGGTCTTGCCTCTATGTTGATGGCTGCTGAATGATCAGGGCAGTGGTTGATGAAGGTTGGGCTGGCTGTGGCAACTTCTTGAAATAAGACAACAATGAAGTTTACCCCCATTGACTCTTCCTTTCACTTGAAACTTAGAGGCCATTGTAGGGCTAATAACTGGCTTGATTTCAATATTGTTGTGTCTCAGGAACTAGGGAGGCCAGAGGAGAGAGAGAGATGGTTGGTCGAGCAGTCAGAACACACACGACATTTATCAATCAACTTCACTGTCTTATATGGCTGGTTCCTGGTGCCCCAAAACAATTACAATAATAACATCAAAGATGGCTAATCACAGGTCACTGTAACAGATATAAAAATAATGAAAAAGTTTGAAATGTTGCAATAATTGCTAAAATGTGACACAGAGACAGGATGTGAGCATATGCCGCTGTGAAAATGGAGCCTTTAGATTTCCTCGATGCAGAGTTTCCTCAAATCTTCAATTTGTAAAAAAAAAAAAAAAAAAAGCGCACAATATCGGCTAAGTGCAATAAAGTGAAATACAATAAAAAGAGGTATGCCTGTGTTTTCATTAGTCTCCATGGTTCTTGCAAGTAAACCATCATATTTTTCAAAGACAGAAATAATTTTGTTTCCTCATTGTGTATGCTCATTTAATTTCTTGTCCATGTATTCTTTACTGCTATAACTGGCATTTCTAATACTCTATCAGTCAAATAATAAGGGAGTCAGTAGGCATCCTTGATTCACCCCAACTTTACTTGGAAAGTCTCTAGTGTTTCCCTATAATTAGCTATCTCTTGGCTTTAGATAAATGCTAGCTATTTTAGATAATGTTAACTCTTGGTTTTAGATAAATATTTTCAATCATAAAATATCTTTTTATCTATATAAGGACAAGCAACAACAACAATGATTCTTTTAGGGGCAGTGAGGTGGTGAAGTGGATAGAATACTGTCCCTGGAGTCAGGAGGACCTGAGTTCAAATCCAGCCTCAGATACTTGACACTAGCTATGTGACCCTGGGCAAGTTACTTAATCCCACTTGCCTCATGAAAAAAAAAATTTTAATTAAAAATTTAAAAAAACTATTCTTTTTCAACATTTTTAACATAAATGAGTCCTGCATTTTTCAATTATTTTCTTTATTGATAAAATAATATTTGTGTTATTTTGTTATTAATAAGAATAATTATGCCAGTAGTTTTGATAATGTTGAACCATTCTTGAATTGGTAGTATAAATATAATTTAGTCTCTATGAATAATATTTTAAAATAAATATACATAGCCTCTTTGAAAATATTTCATTTGAAATTTTAGCACCAGTATTCATTAGGGATTTTGGTTTATATTTCTCTTTCTGTTGCATCTTTCTCTATTTGGGGCATTAGGACTGGATCACATTTGTCTCATAGCAAGGATTTGGTCACTTTTGAGAACAGTTTAAGTAATATAAATATTATTTTAATTTAAATGTGTAATAGAAATCTCTCACATAGTCATATGGACCAGGACTTTTCTTTCATTAATTCATTTATGATTTGCTCAATTTATTTTTCTGTGATTCACTTAATTAGATGTTCAACACCTTATTTTATTAATTCGGGTATTTTATATTTTGTAAATAATCTTTCATTTCATTTGCTTTCAATTTTGTTGGCACATAATGGGTATAGTAATTTTGAACAACATTATTTCCTCTCTCCCATTGTGAATTCTCCTCCCTCAATTTGTTTTAAATCTTGGAATTTTGGATTTTCTCCTCTTTTCATCAAATTAAAGGTTTATCAATTATATTAAGCTTTTAAAAATAGCGCTTTGTTTTGTTTAAAAGTTTATACACTTACTGTTTTCTATTTTATCTCTCCTTTGATTTTTTTTTTTTTTTGCGGGGCAATGGGGGTTAAGTGACTTGCCCAGGGTCACACACAGCTGGTAAGTGTCAAGCGTCTGAGGCCGGATTTGAACTCAGGTACTCCTGAATCCAGGGCTGGTGCTTTATCCACTGCACCACCTAGCCGCCCCCCCTCTCCTTTGATTTTTATCATTTTTATTCTTGTTTTGGGACGTGTTGGGTTTCATATTAATATTTACGTGTGTATAGATATATACATATATCTATACACAATATATATATATTATATATAGTCATATTATTCATCCTCTCTTCTCTCAGTATATGTACTGAGATATAAATTAAGAATTTGTTTAATAGCAATCCATAAACTTTGGTATGTTACCTCACTATTACGATTTTCTTTAACATAATTATTTACATTTATAAAATTTGTTCTTAGACCTAGTAATTGTCTAAGATATAATTTAATGCACATCTAGGTCTAGATTTTGTTTGTATTTCTATTGTTGACTAAAATTTTAATGTATTATGATTTGTAAAGGATATATTTAATATTTCTGTCTTCCTACCTCATTAATGTTTTTATGTAACTCTAAAAAAATAGTATATTCTTTAATATTCTAATCTCTCATCTCCAAAGAGCTATCAAACTTTATTTCTACAATATTTTGTTCAGATCCATAATTTATTTCCCATTTAGCATTTTTTAAGATTTGTCAAGTCTTAAAAGAAGCATGCTTATATCACCTGAAATAATTTTCTTATGTTCCAGGTCTGATTTACATTTTAGTTAGGTTTTCTTTCAAGCACTTTGATACTATGTTATTTATGCATATATATATATTCAATATCGATATAGCTTCATTATCTACAATGCCTTTAAGTGTAATTTAGTTTTTCATTCTCTCTTGAAAATATCTATTTTTATTGTTGCCTTTCCTTTTATTATATTCAGCTGAAACATATTAAATTTTATTCTAGCTTCTCATTTTAACCCTGTATGTGTCTTTATAATTTCTAATTTGTCATTGTAATGTGAACACTTGTGTTCTGCTTTCTAGTCCATTTGTCAATTTACTTCCATTTTATGGATAAGTATAATCCATTAATATCCAAGATGATGATTATTATTTGTCTTTTGCCCCATCAAATGCTGCTATATTCTTATAAAAGAATTGGGTGGGGCAGCTGGGTCGCACAGTGGATAAAGCACCAGCCCCGGATTCAGGAGAACCCGAGTTCAAATCAGGCCTCAAACACTTGAAACTTACTAGCTGTGTGACCCTGGGCAAGTCACTTAACCCTCATTGCCCTGCAAAAAAAGAATTGGGACAGTTAGGTGGTGCAGTGTATAAAGCACTGGCCTGGGACCCAGGAGGGCCTGAGTTCAAATCTGGTCTTAGACACGTGACACTTACTAGCTGTGTGACCTTGGGCAAGTAACTTAACCCTCATTGCTCCACCAAAAAAAGAATTGGCATCTGTACCTTATCTTACTTGAAACAATCTGAGTCCAGTTTCACTTCCCAACTTGCTCTATACCATACTTCTCCAGTTATCATTCTCTCCTCCCTAAACTCCACTTTCTAGCTCCTCTTGATGTGTTGTCTTTGGCAAAGGGCCAGCACAATCTTGCTTACTTATATCCCCAGCAATTAGGACAGTGCCCAGCACATAATAAGCACTTAATAATTAATTACTTTATCCATTGATCATTTATCCATCCATCCATCCATCCATCTATCTATCTATCTATCATCATCATCTATTTCTCATAATCTTACTTTTCCCTACTTCCCAGCCCAAGGGAAGGATACAAGAGAAAAGAATAATCATTTATTGTCTACTGTATGCCATGCACTATGCTAAGTATTTTACAAATACTATCCTGAGCCCAATGTAGACTAATGGATCTGATCCTTTGGAAGAGGGATAGAAGGACACAGAAACAATCCCTAGGCATCTTGATCTGTATAAGCCAATTAGATTCCAACTCTAACCCCAGGCATAGATATACCAGCTCCTTTTCCATTCGCTAGCCCAGCTCAAAACAACTTGATTCTACTTTTAATGATATCATTTTTTTCATACTTCCTTCATTTAGATCAGAGCCATGAGGCTCTAGACTCCATATGCCCATCTTTTGGTTGATCTTGACCTGTAGTGCTTCAGTTCCAAAAAAAGATTAAGTACTAAATACTATTGCTATCTGTTCACTTTTCATGGGATGATGCTAAATTTTTTTTCAAGTTTTTAAACATTTTAATTTAAAGTTTTTAATTCCAAATTCTACCCCTCCTTTCCTTCTTCCCCTTCCCCCTCCCTGAGATGTTAAACAATCAGATATAGGTTATACATATGCAATTATGTAAAATATTTCTACATTAGTCATTTTGTATAAGAAGACTGGGATAAAAGAAAAAAATTGAAGAAAGAAAGTGAAAAATAGCATGCTTCAGTCTGTGTTCAGTCTATATCAGTTATTTGGAGGTGGATAGTATGCTTCATCATTAGTCCTTTGGGATTATCTTGGATCATTGTATTGCTGAGAATAGCTAAGTCATTCACAGTTCTTCATCAAACAATATTGTTGTTACTGTGTACAACATTCTCCTGTTCACTTCATTAGGCATCAGTTCTGTTCACTTTACTATGCATCAGTTCATGCAAGTTCAGGTTTTTCTGAAATCATCCTGCTTGTCATTTCTTATAGCACAATAGTATTCCATTCTAATCATATACCATAGCTTGTTTAGCTATTCCCCATTTGATGGGCATCCCTTTGATTTCCAATTCTTGATACTAAATATTATTCTCTAGTTGTTCTCTCTTTGTTTCCCCAATGATCCTTATAAACCAGGTAGGATCTGCCCTTTTTATTATTGCTTCTTTTATATTCTTACTCCCTCCACTACTCAGAGAACCAACTCTTATATCAAAGATTTTTTAAAAATTTAAACAGCAATATTAATCAAAACATCAGTCATGTCTGAGCACATATACAATATCCCATAACCATAGGGCCCCACTTCTGCAAAAAAGAGAGGACCGTTTACTCAACTCTTTTCCAGGGCCAAGCTTAGCAATTATAATTATACATTTTGTTTTATTTTATTTTTCTTTCCATTTACATTGTTATAATAATTGTTTATTATTTTCTTGGATCCTTTACTTCAGTCTATGTCAGTTCATCTGTCTTTCCATGTTTCTTTTAATTTTCCTTATTCATTATTACTTACAGCACAGCAATATTTCTAGTTTATTCATGAACCACAATTTGTTTATCCATTCAACAACAAATGCACACCTGGGGCAGCTAGGTGGCGCAGCGGATAGAGCACCGGCCCTGGATTCAGGAGAACCTGGGTTCGGATCCAGCCTCAGACACTTGACACTTACTAGCTGTGTGACCCTGGGCAAGTCACTTCACCACAACTGCCTCACCAAAAAAGAAAAACAAAAAATAAAAAAATAAAACAAATGCACACCTACTTTGTTACAGGTTCTTTGCTACCTCAAAAGAAGTTATTGTGAAGATTAGGGTATGTGTTGGACCTTTCCTTCTTTGAACTCCTTGGAATATGTATCTAGAAATAGGATCTCTGGGTCAAGGAATATAGCTATTTTATTCACCTTTTGTTTTTAAAGGGAACTTTTAAATTGCTTACCAGAATGATTGAACCATAGTACTTCTATGGAACAAAAGTCTTTTCTTCTTTTTGAGAAAAGTGAACAGATGAGTCATCACTTGGCTTTTTCATGCAATATAGATTTAACTTTATTAATATCTTTCATCTACCCAGTTTTCAGTTCAAAGAGCCTGCTAATTTCTAGTTTCCTTAAGAGAAATGAGTAGACAAAATTTTGTTGAAATTTCATCTTAAAAAAAAGAATGTTCATCTTTATTTATATAAGAATATGAAAGTTTCACAGAATGTTTTCCTTGAACATTAGCCATTTTTCTTGGTTTTTATGTATGTTTCTTCCAGATTTTCCTTTCATTTCTTGTTGATGCTGAGTAATCATGGTTGACTCAAGCTGATATCATATTATAACTGAAGTCTCTCTTCCTGGCAGCTTGCAAAACCTTTACTTTGAGCCAAAAGCCTTGAAGTTACATTTCAAGATGGGATAAATGGGGGACTCCTCTCTACTTTACCTTCCAATCCCAACATTTCTCCGTAATTTTTTGCATGATTTTCTGAAACATACTATTCAGACTCTGTTTCTTCCTATTTTTCTGTGAGGTCACTGACTAATTGTCTCACCAATTACTGTCCTCAAAGTCAGTTTTGTAGAAATCTTGAGTGTTGAAATAATAATAATAAAAAAGAAATCTTGAGTATTCTCACAATTTTGCCTTTTTTTTACTTTGCACTATATTTCTTATCACATCTCTGCATTTTCATATCTCTAGTCTGCCATTCTCTTCAGATTATCTGCTTTGTTAAGATTTCCGACCTTCTCTTCTACAATACATAGTTGCATGCTTGTCTTAAATTCAACTTCCTTATATCTTGTCTTAATTATTTAATTCAGCTCCTCAGTGACTCTGGAAGTTTGTATAAGACTCCATTCTCATCTCAGAGGTTCTAGTTATCAATGTTGCTGTATGAATGCCTTAGTTATAGCCTTTATTTCATGGTGGTCTCCATTTTATTTGGAGCTCTTTTTTAAGCATTAAAAATTTTTTGTCCCTTTCTTGACTTTTCCCTGAGATTTTTCATGTATTTATTTACTTTCCTCTCTTTTCTGTTTTTTTTTTTAATCTTGATACATTTCTTGCTGTTTTGAGGTAATGGGGGAAGAGGGAGCTGAATACACAATCACTCACTCAGCCATTTTGCCACATACACATCCTCATATTTTTTTAAAGGCTCAGATAACTTACTCATCAGCGTGATCTTGTCCTGATGAGGAACTACATCCCTTGATTATATATAACTGACCGCTTCCCTTTATAACAAACAGCCTATTTGTTGTTCCTCAAACTTGATATTCCATGCCCTATCCCCATTCCTTCCCACTGATTGTTCCCCTGTAACTAATGGTCTCTTTCAGCATTCTAGCTTCTTAACACCCTTCATTTCCTTCAGGTTTGAACTTAAGTACCACTTTCAGTAGCAGACTCTTCCTGGTCCCCATAGATACTAGTGCCTTTGTATACAAATTCAATTTTTGTCTGTGTCCCAATCAAAGCTCACCTCACTCCTGGCCATAATCCTGAGTCTCTGGACTTCTCCAACTCACTGACAGCAGTTTTGCCCCAACACAGGAATCCTTCTTTCCCTAATTCCCCTCCCCCCAAGCCTTTTTCTAGTTCCTCTTTATGTATTATCTTTCCCCATTAGAATATAAGATCCTTGAGGGTAAGGATTCTTTTTTTTTCCTTTTCTAAATTTTTAATTTTTTTTTCAAATGAGGCAATTGGGGTTAACTGACTTGTCCAGGGTCTCACAGCTAGTAAGTGTTAAGTGTCTGAGGCCAGATTTGAACTCAGGTACTCCTGACTCCAGGGTTGGTGCTCTATCCACTGCACCACCTAGCTGCCCTTTTCTTTTCTTATGTATGTGTCCCCAAGGCTTAGCACAGTGCCTGGTACATTTGTTCAAGCATTTTTCAGTCATGTCTGACTTCTTGTGACCCCATTTGAGGTTTTCTTGGCAGAGATACCAGCTCATTTCACAGATGAAGACACTGAACTAAAACAAGGTTAAGTGACTTACCCAAGGTCACACAGCATCTGAGACCAGACTTAAAAGCAGAAAGATGAGTCTTTCTGACATTCTAGTCACTGTGCCACCCAGCATCCTGCCTGGTACATAGTAAATGCTGACTCTCTGTCTCTGTATCTATTGGTGTTGAATATGCCTTCTATGTACCTATTAGTGTACATTTTATCTCCTCCTCCAGAATGTGCTCCCTGAGATCCTTAGTAAATGCCTTCTGGTTTAATTGATGGATTTACAGGAATGTTTGTATTTCTATCAATGAGCACATAGCTTTTTTTGTTGTGGGGGGGGGGCATTGAGGGTTAAGTGCCTTGTCCAGGGTCACACAGCTAGTAAGTGTCAAGTGTCTGAAGTCGAATTTGAACTCAGGTCCTCCTGACTCCAGGGCTGGTGCTCTATGCACTGCTCCACCTAGCTGCCCCAGAGCACATAGCTTTTTCCACAATACTTTGATGCCCTACTGAACTGATGAGTTTGTTCAGGTGATTGCTCCCTTCCCCAGACCATTGACTTTGTAATCTCTCCTTTAGAGTTGCCCTCTAGTGCCTGAAGGGGATATAGGTGAACTTGGGTTCTTGAAGGATAGACCAACAGAAAAGAACCCTTCACAGTATATCCCTCAAAACTAGAAAGACTTCAAGAGACAGGTCTAGAGACAGATTGTGTATCTGTCATCTAAGAAGCAGCCTTTCTGGGCAGCTAGGTGGCACAGTGGATAAAGCACTGGCCCTGGAGTCAGGGGTACCTGAGTTCAAATCCGGCCTTAGACCCTTGACACTTACTAGCTGTGTGACCCTGGGCAAGTCACTTAACCCTAATTGCCTCACCAAAAAAAAAAGAAGAAGAAGAAGAAGCCCTTCTAAATCTGGTGAGAATGTTGACCCCCAAGGGATGAATTCTTTGGATTACAGCACCCCATGAAATGGACAAAAACCCATGCAGGTTATCAAGTAGGAGGAACAATTAAATCTGCCCCATTTCCACCTATTCCTCAGTCAAGAGGTGAATGTTGCACTCTTACAATAGAGATAAGGTGATACATGTAGTTTTTAAAAGTAGAATCCTAGTGCATCATTTTAAAGGAAGAGATAAGGAGATGTTATGAAGGCAGTTGGGTTGAGTACCATATTGGTTTGGAGTGAGAAGACCTGGGTTTGAATCTTGGCTCTGCCCTCTAGATCCTGAGGGGGACATAGACCCCTATGTAACTGTGTACCAATCACTTCATCTCTTTAGGGTTTCCTCATCTGGAAAAGGAGGGGAAGAGACATGTGAAGTCCCTTCCAGGTTTAAACCTAGGCAATTCTTATGTATTTACCCTTACACCAGTTCAGAACAGACTTCCACTGGATGAACCATAGCACCTCAAATATAGCAGCAGAGTTAGCCATGAAACGAGTCATAATTCTATTCCTCAACACTAATGTTATTGTGAACAAACTTTTTCCCCATTTCATTTTTCTTTTTAATTAATGTATTTTTACATTCATTTAAAAAATTTTTGAGTTCTAAATTCATTTTCTCCCTCCCACCTCTCCTCCACCCACTGAGAATATGAAGGGACTCTTGTACTGCAGGTGTGACAGAAGAAGTAGCAGGTTGGTAGTGAAGGGCCCTGAATTTTGGTTCTAATTCTGCTGCTAACTAACTTGGCTGTGACCTTGCATGAAATCTTCCCCTAGGTCTCAGGTTTCTCCTCTGAAACTTGCTTAGATGATCAAATAAGGTCCCTTTAAGCCTAACATTCTATGATTCTGCTTTGCTCCAACATCTCTGCTGTTTCTCTTGAGCTAAATTAGTATTTTCATTCAAATTGTATATGAAATGGCATAGCAAAAAGAGTAAATCCATCCATTCGACATATATTTATTGAGTCCCTATTGGTTAAAAAACAACATTGACTAAATGCCTGTTATGTTCTAGATACAAGAGATATAAAAATGGAGATGATACATTTCCATCCTAGTCCACGCTCTCAGCTATAGGTGTGTCATCCTCAGCTTCTCACTCTGTCTGATCTCAGTTTCCAAGGCTTGTCAATTCTCCCATTTCAGTATCTCTCCCATATGGCTGCTTCTCTGCTCTGATGCTGCCATCAGCTTCATGTGAAGGCCTTTATCACCTCACACCTGCATTGTTTACAAGAGTGACTTCGGGGAGGAGGGGGCAGCTAGATAGCACAGTGGATAAAGCACTGGCCTTGGATTCAGGAGGGCCTGAGTTCAAATCCAGCCTCACACACTTGACACTTACGAACTGTGTGACCCTAGGCAAGTCACTTAATTCTCATTGCCCTACCAAAAAAAAAAAAAGATTTGCCATATAAACCCACAAAGTAGATAAGCCAAAGACAGATAAGGAAGAATGAAGTATTTCCCATTGAACAAGATCTCCATTCAGTCATTGGTTTAGTCATGTCGGTGTCATGACTCTTCATGTGGGGTTTTCTTGGCAAAGATCCTGGAGTGGTTTACCATTTTCTTCCCCAGCTCATTTTACAAACAGGGAAACTGAGGCAAACAGGGGTAAGTGACTTGGCCAAGGTCATACAGATAATAAGTGTCTGAATCTGGATTTGAACTCAGGTCTTCCTGACGGCAGGACTAGGGCTCTTTACACTGCACCATGGATTAGCTTTTCATGAAATACTTGATTGATTGATTGATTGATTGAATGAATGAATGAATGAATGAATGAATGAATGAATGAATGAATGAATGAAAGGATAGGCTCCCTGAGATCAAGGACTTGGTATTATGCAACGTTTAATTAACAATGATGATAATGTGGAATAGAATGAAATCCACCTGAATGAAACTGAACTAAATGAATGTCCATATTTGTCTTCGGCTCTGCAGGTCTGGCATGATTTTGAGACTTTCGCTCCTTCTCTTTTGACATTTGTGTTCTATGTTGCCTTCTGATGGCAACTGAAGCAAAGCCAGGACAGGGAGAGCAGGGCTAGCTGCCTGTCTTTGATCAGCCCTCTAATGATCAATCTCTAAAGAGTGAATTCGTGGTAGGTAGACAAGCTCAAACGTAGATGTAAACTCAGTTTGTGAACCACAATCTAAATGTATCAATTCACAGGAAGGGGAAAGTACCTTTTCAAGGACTAGATGCTCTGGTCAGTTACCCAAGGCAATGCCTTCTCAGCATTAAGATACCTAGGAGGGGGCAGCTAGGTGGCGCAGTGCATAAAGTACCGGCTCTGGATTCAGGAGGAACTGAGTTAAAATCCAGCCTCAGACACTTGACACTAGCTGTGTGACCCTGGGCAAGTCACTTAACCCTCGATGCCCTTAAAAAAAGAAAAAGAAAAAAGATACCTAGGAAACAGAATTGTGAATGTAAAAGCTTGTTTAGTGAACTTAGAATGGGAGCAAGGGGACTGGCATGGAGGAATATTTCAATGAGGCTCTGGGAAAATCTAGAGAAGCAACTCAGCTACAGAACACCGTTAGGGCTATGCGATAGAGAGCTTGACTTGGAATCAGGAAAATCTGAGTTCAAATCCTGCCTCAGACACTTATTAGTTACAGATGTGTAATGCTTTGCAAACTTTAAAGTACTATAAAAACTAATTATTCTTCTTATTAATTATTATTCCCAGATAAATGTGTCTGTCGGACAGAATTCCTTTCTCCCTAACTAGACTTCATTTTAGTTTAATTTTAAATATGTTATGATCTACATTCACATCCAATGAGATACTCTGTTGGGAGAGGCAGTGTGACATAATGGTTAGGGAGTCAGCCTGGAAGACCTGGGTTCCAGTCCCTAAATGCCTCTGACATACCCTGGCTGTGTAACCTTGGCTAAGTCACACATTAACTACTTGTTGCTTTAGGCAAACCCTTGACATTATAAGTTTTAGAGAAGGTACCAACTTCTATTAATAAAGGAGTTTCTTTGTCTTTTTTTGGGGGGGAGTAAGGCAATTGGGGTTAAGTGACTTGCCCAGGGTCACACAGCCAGTAAGTTGTCAAGTGTCTGAGGCCAGATTTGAACTCATGTCCTCCTGACTCCAGGGTTCGTGCTCTATCCACTGTGCCACCTAGCTGCCCCCTTTCTTTGTCTTTTAATTACCTAAACTAATTCAATCACATATCAAAGTCTCTATAAAAGGGGTTCTGAACCTTATATCCAGACTCCTTTATCAGTAGATAAATTTCAGTGGGTCCAGGAACTTGAATGGAAAAAAATTATGTCTTCCTTTATACTAACCTGTAACTGAAATTGTATGTTTCCTTCAATTATAAATATAGGTGAAAACCAGAACAGTATTAAGTTTCACCACACTGCCAAAAGGGTCCATGTCACATGCAAAACATAAGGACCTCTGCTCCATCCCTGTGTTATAATTATGTGAGTGACAAGGCTATGTAGCTATCCATGGACCATCAAAAACATGCTCTAAATGTCTAAGAATAAGAGAAATTCAGATGAAAACAACTATAAATTTCACCTCGAATCCATCAAATTGGTGAATGTGATAAAGACAGACATAGCCAATGTTGGAGAGACCATGGGAAGACAAGATATAAATAACACACTACTGGAAGAGCTACAAATTAGTCCAATGATTCTGGGGAAAGATTTGGAGAAGTCATAAAACTGTTCAAACTTTTTAATGCAGTTGAATCACTCCTGGACACTAATGCCTAAGAAGGTCAATGACAGAAAATAAAAGTCCCATCCATATACAGCCAAGTCTTCACAACAGCATGTTTTGTGGTAGCCAACACTAAAAACAAAGGTGGCTCCCATCAGCTTGGGAGTGGGTGAACAAACTGTGGCGGGCACACAGAATAGCATGTTGTTGTGCCATAAAAAAATGACAAAATCTAGGAATTTGGAGAAATATAAGAAGACTCACAGGAACTGCTGAAAAGCAAAGAAAACAATATATACGAGTAGAACAATGCAAATGGAAAAGAACTCTAAAAGTCAGCTGGACTCAAATGAATGCAAAGATCACTTCTAGTTCCAGAACACAGATGATGAAACCTCCTTCCTCTGGTAGAGGCTGAGGAGGGAGGAGGGGAAACTATGGATGCCAAGTGTTGCATACAACAGCAGATGTGGTCACTATGTCCTTTGGTTTTTGCTTTATTCCAAAGGGAGAGCTCTTGGGTGGGGAGGCTGATAAAAGAACAGGATTGCAGTGTAAGAAACACGTCATCAGTAACACTTTGTAAAAATCTAGTAGATTACATCTTTTTTTCCCTTTAATGTCAGTTTCATTTCATAATATTAGTTGCCTGATGGGATTTCCTTCAACCTCCTCATTCCTAGCCTCAAGGACAACAAGATCACAATCTCTGAGGGTGTATTACTTCTGTATTCATTTTAAATTGATTTTTAAGCTTCAAATGTGATGTGCTGGGGGCAGCTAGGTGACGCAGTGGATAAAGCATCGGTCCTGGATTCAGGAGGACCTAAGTTCAAATCTAGCCTCAGACAATTGACACTAGCTGTGTGACCCTGAGAAAGAAAGAAAGAAAGAAAGAAAGAAAGAAAGAAAGAAAGAAAGAAAGAAAGAAAGAAAGAAAGAAAGAAAGAAAGAAAGAAAGAAAGAAAGAAAGAAAGAAAGAAAGAAAGAAAATGTCATGTGCTGAACTTGGAGTTAAGAAGATGTGCATTCAAAGCCTGCCTTAGATGCCTACTAGCTGTGTGACACCGGAAAAGTAATTTAAGGCCTCAGTTTTCTCATCGACAAAATGGGGATAATAGTGGCACCTCCCTCACAGAGCTTTTGTGAAAATCCAACAAGATAGTATATGAAAGTGCTTGCAAATCTTAAAGCAAAATGTAAAGGCAAGTAACCAATTTATTAACTCTGCCTCTGGCATTTACTAGCTCTAAGCATAAACAGGCAAGTGACTTCACCTCTCAGTCCCCTTGGCAACTAAGAATTCAAGTTATAGGTGCTGATCTGCGTTGATGTAAGGAGTTTCCCAACACTAGGAGTTCCCATGGGGATGAAATCACAGGTCTGGAGAGAGAGAGGGAGAGAGAGAGAAGAAAGGAAGGGAGGGAGGGAAGAAGGAAGGAAGGAAGGAAGAGAGAGAAAATAAAGTGAGGAAGGGAGGTAGGGAAAGAAGGAAGGAAGGAAGGAAGGAAGGAAGGAAGGAAGGAAGGAAGGAAGGAAGGAAGGAAGGAAGGAAGGAAGGAAGGAAGGAAGGAAGGAAGGAAGGAAGGAAGGAAGGAAGGAAGGAAGGAAGAAGGAAGGAAGGAAAGAAAGAAAGAAAGAAGAGAAAGAGAAAAAGAAATGTTTTCATTTCAAAGGGCAACCTTTTTTGTCATCTTGAAATTCTGGAGGTCATTGTACCCCATATGCCTCATAGCCACCTATATTTTGAGCCACACTTATTGTCTTCATCTAGGTCTATCTCCTTTATCCTTCTCATAGAGCTCCTGACCCCACCTCTATAGTGGAACTGCATGTGGGAGGTTATTAACTCCCTACTTATTGTCAAAGTCAATGACCTTTTCTAAATTTTCATTGCCCTTGAATTGTTGCATTAGACAGCACTGATGACCTGCTCCCATTTACTTCAACCACAAAGGGATACAGTTATATCTCAGATCTCATGATCTTAGGGACACCTACCACTACTTCTAAGATTCTAAATGTCAAAATTCTGTTCTCTGACTACGACCTTTTACTTTGTTTCTTCTACCATGCCCTCCCTTGTTTTAAACCTGCTTTTTGCCTTCATCATAATCCCTGGCCCCCTTGATATTACTTACTCCTCTTCAGCCTTGTCCAATCTGGTTTCGCTTTGCCTCTATATCAAAAGTGACCTGAACCTGCTTAAATTTTGTGACTTTTCACTTCTCTCCGGTTTGTTTGCCCCACCCAAGAGGAACCTGGGAACTTTAGTACTTGACTCATTTTGCTTCCACTAACACCTGAGAACATCAGTGTATGATACTTCCACCAGGGGCAACCCCTTACAAGCAATTGGACATCAAACATAAAACACGTTTTATCGACAACACAAAAAAGACACATTCCTGCCCAAGAAGGGTACAGAAAGCCAATTTCTCCCTTCCAGTTGGAGACCTATTCAATTCCTTTTACTCACAGTTAAGATTCCAGTGAGGGGGGCGGCTAGGTGGCGCAGTGGATAAAGTGCTGGCCCTGGATTCAGGAGTACCTGACTTCAAATCCGGCCTCAGACACTTAACACTTACTAGCTGTGTGACCCTGGGCAAGTCACTTAGCCCCAATTGCCTCACTAAAAAAAAAAAAAGATTCCAGTGAGGGTCATGGTATGGGTTTGCACCATGGTGATTCCACTTACTGATCACCCATTCCAGGAGCCCCAATTACTCATCATTGCTTGACTTCCTTTACACAGATGCTCTCTATAGTCTATGTTAAAGTTGCTATAGGAGCCGTCTTTATACTTACTCTGTCGAGTAGGAGGAACGCTGCCTCTGTATTCAGAGCACCAGGACTCAGGAGTCGAATCCAGCCTCTGCCCTGTGACCTTGAGCAAGTAATTTAACCTCTCTAGATATCATTCTTCACAATTGTAAAATGAGGGGGTTGAGTTTGAAGATTTCTGAGGTCCTTTCTAGTCCCATGATCTTATAGAGGGGGTATTTGATTTTCTCTTTTCCTACTCCTAGAAGTGAATCTGTCCAATATAAACCCATCTTCCCCAACTCCCTAGTAGCAAGTGGAGTCTGGAAGCTCTAAAGTTTTCTTTGCTCCCTTTATCTATTTGTCTTCTGAATCCCCAAGGTCCTAAGGCAGCTGGGTTGATTCGTGCAAAGTAGCCTGGGGCTGCTTCAAGAAAAACCTGGAAAGGGAAAGGGCAGGGACAGAACCACCAGCTACTAAAAGCAAAGGTATCAGGGCAGCTAGGTGGTGCAGTAGATAAAGCACCAGCCCTGGATTCAGGAGGACCTGAGTTCAAATCTGCCCTCAGACACTTAACACTTATTAGCTGTGTGACCCTGTGCAAGTCACTTAACCCCAATTGCCTCACACACACACAAAAAGCAAAGCTATCTGTGACATACCAAAGGGTATGAACTCAGGTCCTCCTGAATCCAGGGCCGGTGTTCTATCCACTGTGCCACCTGGCTGCCCCCTTGGGATTTTCTTGACAAAGATACTGGGGTGGTTTGTCATTTCCTTCTCCAGCTCATTTTACAGATGGGGAAAATAAGGCAAACAGGGTGAAGTGGCTTGCCCAGGGTCACACAGGCAGTATATGTCTGAGGTTGGATTTGAACTCAGGAAGATGCCTTCCTCACTCTAGGGCTAGTGTTTTATGCACTATGGCGACACCTAGCTGCCTTCTGCAGAATCAGAGTCTCTCCAAATATTTTGAGTTAAATGATATCTCAGCTGTCATCTAGTTTAACATTTTCATTTCACAGAGGAGGAAACTGAGGTCCAGGGAAGTAGTTTGTATAGGCAAAGGCTCTCCATTTCAGCCCATGTCTTTGCCAAAGCTTGAGCTCTTGCTCCAGCAATCATCAATGATGTCTCATGCATACTCATTCTCTCTCACTTTACTGGCTCTTTTCCGGAACAGCTGACATTTATAAAGCAATTTAGGCAGCTAGATGGCTCAGTGATTAGAGCACTGGGTCTAGAGTCAGAAAGACCTGAGCTTAAATCCGACCTCAGACAGTTACTAGCTGTGTGACCCTGGACAAGTCGTTTAACCCCTTCTGCCTCAGTTTCCTTAACCGTCAAATGAGAAGGAAATGGCAAACTATTCCAGGATCTTTGGCAAGAAAACCTCAAATATTGAACACCACCACCAACAAAATAAAACACTTTACACCTCACTAAGAGCTGTCTTCACAAGGACCCAAGAGGAAATGTTATCTGTCCATTTCACATAGGCAGAAACTGAGGCACAAAGAAACAGTGACAGCCGAGGCACGTAGCTGGAAAATGGCAGAACTGGTTTTTCTGACCGCCCCAATAATTCTCTCCATGGCCTAACATGGTCTCCCCAAAGTTCTCCACACCATCACCCTTTTCTTCTCTTTCCTTCCTGTCTGAGAAGTGGTAAACCAATGGTTTCTTAGAATTAAGCCCTTTTCTTGTCCCATTGACAAAATGGAGTAGATTACAGATTTGTTTCTTTAACTTCAGTTACATTTTATATTGTTATTTTCCTGATACAACTTCCTATTCCCTAGTCTCAAGGACAACATATTCACAAACAAATACTTAGGATGGAGTACTGTGGCAGACAGTTGGTTAACATGGTTTGTTTTCTTTTGATTTTTATTAGCTTTGAGAGAGGCAGTATGGTATCATGGTTAGGGCACTAGACTGGGAGTCAGGAAGACCTATATTCAAATCCTTCCTACTAGCTATGTGATTGTGGGGAAGTCATTTAAACTTTTTGAGCCTCATCTCTTTCTTTTTTTAAATCTCTCTTTGTGTGTGTGTGTGTGTGTGTGTGTTTTGTTTTGGTTTGGTTTTTGGGGGGGGTTGAGCCTCATCTCTTAATCTGTAAAAGGGGAATATTTGACTCAAACTCTAAACCAACGGTTCTTAAATTTTTTGTGTCGAGCATCCCTTTGGTAATCTGGTGAAGCCTATGGACTCCTTAGAGTGATATTCTTATACATATATAGGTTACAAAGGAAACCAATTATATTTATCAAAATTTTTTTTCTTCGACACTCAAGACCATGGGCCCTAGATTAACAACCCTTGTCCTTAAGGTCTCTTCCATCTCTAAATCTAAATGATTCTAAGTCCTTGGGTGATTCACTTAACCTCAGTTTCTTCAGTAAGGGGGTGAGACAATGTTTCAGTTGTTTCTGACTTTTCACAACCCCATTTGGTATTTTCTTGGCAAAGATACTGCTGTGCTTTGCTATCAGATCATAAGCTTCTTGTTTTTTTGGTTTGGGTTTTGGTTTTTTTGGGTGAGGCAATTGGGGTTAAGTGACTTGCCCAGGGTCACACAGCTAGTAAGGGTCAAGGGTCTGAGGCTGGACTTGAACTCAGGTCCTCCTGAATCCAGGGCCGGTGCTTTATCCACCGCACCACCTAGCTGCCCCATAAGCTTCTTGTTGCAAATTCAGACTTGAATTGAAGAAAGTAAGGAAAACCATCAGACCATATAAGTATGACCTAAATAATGTCCCATTAGAATATGAACTGGAGATGATGAATAGATAGATATAAGGGATTAGATCTGGTGGACAGAGTATCTGAAGAACTATGGACAGGCTCTCAAGATTGCACAGGAGGCAACAACAAAAAACATTCCACAAAAAACAAAAACAAAAAAACATTCCACAGAAAAAGATGAGCAAGAAAGCACAATGGCTGTCTGATGAGGCTTTACAAATAGCTGAGGAAAAAAGGAAAGTAAGGAAGAAAGGAGAAGATCTACCCAACTGAATGCAGAATTTCAAAGAATAATAAAAAGGGATAAGAAGGTTTTCTTAAATAAGCAATGCAAAGAAAAAAACACAATAGAATGGGAAAGACAAGAGAGCTCTTCAAGAAAATTAGAGCTATCAAAGGAAAGTTTCATGCAAAAATGGGATAAAAGCCAAAAATGGTAAGGATTTAACTAAAGCAGAAGAGAGTAAGAAGACGTGGCAAGAATATACAGAAGAACTTTACAAGAAAGATCTTTACATCACAGACAATCATGATGGTGCAGTTACTAATCTAGAGCCAGACATCCTGGAGAAGGAAGTCAAGTGGGCCTTGGGAAACATTGCTAACAATAAGCTTAGAGAGGGTAATGGAAGTCTGGCTGAGCTATTTAAAAACCCTAAAAGATAAGGCACTTGAACAGCCCCAAACTGGGAAAACTCAATGGTGGCCAGTGGATTGGAAAAGATTGGTGTACATCCCAGTCTTAAGGAAGAACAATGCCAAAGAATGGCTCTTCACTGGAAGGTCAAAAATTAAAGCCGAAATCCAGCCTCAGACATTTGACACTTACTAGCTGTGTGACTCTGGGCAAGTCACTTAACCCCAATTGCCTCACCAAAAAGAAAAAAAAAATTTAAAGCTGAAGCTTAAATGTTTTGGCCACATCATGAGAAGACAGACCTCAGTGGAAAAGACCCTGATATTGGGAAAGGTTGAAGGCAAAAGGAAAAGGGGATGGCAGAGGATGAGATGGATAGATGGTATCATGGAAACAATGAGCATGAGCTTGGACAGACTTTGGGAGATTGTTGGAGGACAGAAGGGCCTGGCATGCTGTGGTCCATGGGGTCCTGAAGAGTCTGACGGCATTGAGCAACAACAAGACTGAATGGCTTCTAAAGTCCTTCTAGTTGTAGATCTATGACTGTCCAGGAATCATTTCTTTTATTATTTTTTAATTAATTAATTAATTAAATTTTTTTTTTTTTTTGCGGGGCAATGAGGATTAAGTGACTTGCCCAGGGTCACACAGCTAGTAAGTGTCAAGTGTCTGAGGCTAGATTTGAACTCAGGTCCTCCTGAATCCAGGGCTGATACTTTATTCACTGTTTCACCTAGTTGCCCCAGGAATCATTTCTTTTCTCCATCTCACACATCTTTAACCTCTCCCTCTTCACTGGCTTCTTCCCATCTCGCTACAAAGATGCTGACATCTTCCAATCTTTCAAAGCCTTCCTTTGGCTCTTTCACACCATCCAGATTCCATATCATTTCTCCTGACCTTTAACAGATAATTTTCTTGGAATAAAAATGATCTAAACCTGATTTCTCTACATATTCTCTTCTCAATTCTTTATAATCTGAGTTTTCTCCCCCCTTCACTACTTACAACTGCTTTCTCAATGGACGTCATTGTTGTTCAGCTGTTGCAGTCGGAACTGACTCTTTGTGACCTGCATTTGGGGTTTTCTTGACAAATATACCAAAAATAAAAAAGGGGGCAGCTAAGTGGTACAGTGGATAAAGCACCAGCCCTGGATTCAAGAGGACCTGTGTTGAAATCCAGCCTCAGACACTTGACACTTAACTAGCTGTGTGGCCCTGGGCAAGTCACTTAATCCTCATTGCCCCACCAAAAAAAAAAAAAAAGACAAATATACCAGAATGGTTTGCCATTTCCTTCTCTGGCTCATTTTACAGGTGAGGAAATGGAGGCAAACAGGGTTAAGTATTTGCTCAAGGTCACACAGCTAGTATGTGTCTCAGGCTGTTTTTAAACCCAGGTCTTCCTCACTACAGTCCTGACACTCTATCCACTGTGCCATGTGGCTGCCCCAAGGAACATTGAAGGTGGTCAAATCCAGTGGCTCTGTCACACTCCTCGTCTCCTCAATCTCTGTGTCCTTTGACCCTCCTGACTTTCCTGTCTTCATGGATGTTTTGGTTTTTTTCTTTGTCTTCTTAGACACCACGTTCACTTTTTGGGTTCTATACTTCATTGCTTCTTTTCTCTTATTGTTTGACTCTTCTTTTTAACCAATCAGTGTGGACTTTCAATTCATCTACCTGCAGCCCTATTCTCTTCTTTCTTTATACATTTCTCCACTAGCAGTCTCTCATGTTTCTAATGCTTCAATTGTTATCCCTATCCAGATAACCTCTACATAAGAAACAGTACAGCCTAGTGGATAGAGTCCTACCCTTCAAGCTGAGTTCATCTCATATCTATCACATACTGGCTATGTCACCCTGAACAAGTCACCCACCCTCTTGGCTATAAGTTACAGAGGAGGTGCTTGCCTGAATTGGGGGAGGACATTTACTCCTCTGGGAGTTCCCCATACCAGGGAAATCACAGGGCCAATTCCAATTCCTAAACAGATGATTCACATCTTTATCTCAGGTTGTGAGAGAGGTACCAAGCTCTGGACTGAATGTCTACTTGCCTACTAGACATCCTGCTAGCTCACACTTAAGATGTCTAAAACAGAACTTGTTATATGTTATCCCCAATCTGCTCCCTCTTCTGACTTCCCTATTCTGTCAATGGTGCCCCTGTTCACCCACTCTCTCATGTTTGAAACTGCGGCATTGTCTTTGACTCTTTCCTCTTCCCTCACCTCCCACATCTAGTCAATCACTAAGTCCTGTTGATTCTGCCTCCACAATATCTCTCACATCCTTCCTTTCTGGGTGACACAGGGGTGCAAATGAGGAAGCCTTCTAAAGTATTACTCTTTATGATAATGATTGACTTACAAATGCATGTCTTTTAAAAAATCTTTTTATTTGTCTTTCCTTTTTTTTTTTTTTTTGAGGCAGTCAGGGTTAAATGACTTGCCCAGGGTCACACAGATAAGAAGTGTCTGAGGTCAGAGTTGAACTCAGTGTTTCATCCACCCAGTCACCTAGGTGTCCTTTGTCCTTCCTTTTTGCACCACATTCATTTATGAATATCTCTCACTTCTACCCATGGAGACATTTCTTATAACAAAGCTTGAAAGTCAGGGGTTGGGGAAGAGACTCAATTCAGGAAAACCAACCAACACAGTGACCATGTCTGACAGTATATGCAGCTGTAATGCCTCTTTGGACTCCTCATTCAATTCATGAAGCCAGTGACCCAATAGATGTCCAAAGACATGTCTGTTACTACTCTTAGGGCTCTAAAGGTAACTGGATGACTATGCTCCCAAACACTTGCTCATTAGCCCCTACTAGTGTGCTTCTCCAGAACAATCATCCAGTAGACAGATCTTCAGCAAAAGCATTCACTCAAAAGGCAGGGCAAGAACAGAACCCTTTCCTTCGGTAAACAACTCCTTATTCTCTCAGGGTGATCAGTATTTTTCACCTTTCCTGCTCCTATGGGAATCTTATGTAAATGAGTAACCAGGGACAAAGGAATGTAGTCTCTACCCTGGAGGCAACTTCATTGTCTTGCCTGCCTCTTTATATGCAATTAAGGTATTCCAGCCTTCAGCCCTTTATTGGGAGGGCAAAGTTGATTTCTGTATTTGCCCCAGGAAGGTTTTTCCCTTTCCCTTTCAAACTTTTTTTTAGCTTCTGAAGACTTCCAATTTTTGCTAAAGTCTCACTAAATTGTATATGCTGTCAGAGGAAAATGGAGGTGCATTTTCTCAATTCTTTGAGACTAAGTTTGGTCATTATAATTACATAGCATTCAGTTTTATTTCGAGGCTCTTCCATTTATATTGTCATAGTCTAGGCATGTATAGAGTGCTCAGAGAAGACTAGAACATCTGGCATCAGGGCTGCTCATGCACCTTTGGTGTCCACCTTCACTCAACTTTCCCCTGTGGCTCCAAGAAGATGTACCATGTACATGGTCCACAACTTCGTAAAACCTTCTGAACTCAGAGTCTCCAAATCTGACTTCAAATTTACTACCTGGGTGACCTTAGACAAGGCACCATCTCTCTCTCTCTCTCTCTCTCTCTCTCTCTCTCTCTCTCTCTCTCTCTCTCTCTCTCTCTCTCTCTCTCTCCCTCTCTTTCCCTCTCTTTCCCTCCCTCTCTCCTTGATCCTTTCTCTTTAGGTTTTCAGGACACCCTCCTCTCCTCTGTCTCTCTCTCTCTGACAAGTTTATTTCAACAAGATCTTTAACTTGAAGGAAAACTACCTAGGATTTCTCTCCAAGAACAAATAATGATCTTCAAGCTGAGAAATATAGAATAAGAATGATTAATGGGGAATTAGAAATGATAATAGGTTAAGTGTGTAGTGTTGGAGACAAGCCCTGTGATTGGGTATCATGGCAGTGTAAGGGACTAAAATTCTAGCTATACTACCTAAAATCTAATGAGTGGTTGCCAATAAATTATAAGCTTTAGCAAGAGTGTTTAAGTATTTATTAAAGAGCATTAGGATCAGAGAGAAAGGTAAAAATCTAACTATTTCTTTCTTTTTTCTTTTTTTTTTAGTGAGGCAATTGGGGTTAAGTGACTTGCCCCAAGGTCACGTAGCTAGTAAGTGTTAAGTGTCTGAGGCCGGATTTGAACTCAGGTCCTCCTGACTCCAGGGCCGGTGCTCTATCCACTGCGCCACCTAGCTGCCCCACTATTTCTAAGAGACCCCATCATCCGACCCACCATGGCAAGGTCAGGAACCAAAAGAGCCAGAACCCCTCCGCCAGTGTCTGCTTCCTACTTCGTGTCCTCATCTCAGAAATGGGAGGCTCCTCAAGTTGATTGGCTGGTAGCCTTGATATACAGTACCCACAAGCAAACATCACTTCCTGATGCCAAGGACCTTGACCGCATGGCTTGCCCTCAGAGGCCTTCTCCTCATGATGGAGCTTTTCTACAGTAAGTCTCCAGCAGGTGGCGTCATTCCAATCCTTACAGCAGGGAGGTGAGGGAATGAAGTACAACCCATCTTCCCACACTCCATTTGGTTCTTCATATATACCTTGGGATCATGTCATAGTTCCCAACTCAGACACTTTAGCAGAAAGAAGGTCCAGCAAGACAAGAACCCCAGGACCAGGGAGGAGCAAACTTCAGTGGTGTGGTATGCAGAGAAAGCCAATGGAAAGCAACTGATTTTACAGCACAGGAGCTGTGATTGGCTCTTCAAGCATATTCCTCACATGTGAGTCCCTTATGTGTGATGCACATGTATGCTCATTCTCCCCACTGATGGTGTGTTTATTTGAAGCAAAGGATGTTCTAAGTTTAGGGGAAGAAATAACTATTGCAAATATCCTTACCAGGCAATTTCATTAAAGTTTGTTTTGCTAAACAAAGGTTTTGAGCTTGTAATAAAATAATGGAATTTGGCAGACACCCAGGGGTCCCACCTGATTGATTAAGTATTGTTTGAGAAACTAAGTACCTACTTGGAATAATTAAATATAGGCCCCACCTGGCCTGCCCTGAGTAACATATACTGCTGACGTCAGGAAGGGGACCACTCTTAGCCATGCAACTTGAAGGACCTCCCTTTTGGGGAAGGGAGAGAAAAGTAGAAAAGGGAATGCTTGCTCAGAGGAACTTTCTTTCCTGTTGGTGAACTTCTAAGAGCGGACTGGAGAGGGGCTGCACAGCTGACTCCCATAGAAACTACGGACCCCAGGTGGTGAGTTAATAGAAGCGAGGCCAGCTCTTCGAATTAACTGAGCTGAAAGCAAATTTGGGGATTGAGTCCGTCTTTGCTAGAGCCTGGGAGCTTATCCATTTTTTCTCTTCCCCTATTCCCTTGTCACTGGCTTTATTAACTTCACCTTTGTTGTATATTTTATTCCCATTAATAAAACCTGATTTGTTTGTTGAAAAGAGGCTGTTAATCTCCTTACTTATTAGCCTGGGAGAAATAACTAAAAAAGGCAGTTCAGAAGGGAGGAAACTTTGGACCTAGAGGTCCTTCATTTTCTGAACCCCAACATTACAGCGAGCCACCCAATTAACTCTCCCCATATTAAATTTGGCCCCTACAAGCTAATTGTATTTGCTAGCCACTAGTAAAAAAAATTAGACACATTAGTTGGGGCTTGTGAGTTATCATTTTTGAGTGACTGTAGACCCACCAAGAACCTCGAATCTAGTATAGCTATTTTGTTGACCCCACATATTAGAAGGGGTCCCACCTATGACCCCTAAAAAAACCCGAAAGTATGAGGGGAAAAGAGGTGATTCTGGGATTTTGAAAGAAGAAAAAAAAAAAAAGAAAAGTAGGCACAGAAAGAGGAATTTAGTTCACTAATCATTTAGTAAGTATTTACTAAATATAATATAATGTACTGTACTTGGAGCTGGGGGTGATAAGATACACACACACTGGCCCTGATCTGTAGGAGCTGACACCCTGACAGGGAGGAGGATAAGAAAGAAAGGGAGAAAGGAAGTAGGGAAAAGAAGGGAAGAAGGACAAAAGGGGGTACACAAGGGAGATGCTTTCTTGGCATGGCAACAGACTGATAGTTCTAATGTCTAGATACAACATGTTCCTAGAAATCTAATCATTAGGCCGATTGTGTTTCCCTCACACAAACTATGTTATCACTTGGGGTTGCATTCTGAACAGAACACTGGACAGCAAAGAGATCATGGATATGATCAACAGTGGTTGATTAAAGCAAAAAGGCAGCTATAAAGATTGGCAATCCTTTAGACTTGGGCAGTGGGTTCAAATCTTGGCTTTGCTAATTACTAACTGTGTGACCTCACCTTTCTAGGTCTCAGGTTTAGTACAATGAGGGAGCATGATCAATAGTCAATAAATATTTATTAAGCACCTACCAAGGGCAGGTAGGTGGCATCGTGGATGGAGTACTGGACCTTGAGTCAGGAAGAATCATCTATCATGAATTCAAATCCAGCCTCAGATACTTACTAGCTGTGTGAACCTGGACAGATCACTTAACTGTGTTTTCCTCATCTGTCAAAAGAACTGGAGAAGGAAATGGCAAACCAGCCCAGTATCTTTGTCAATAAAACTCCAAGATGGGGTTGTGAAGGATCTGACATGACTGAAAAGATTGAACAACACACTGTGCTAAGCAACTGGAATTTTAATAAGAAAAAGTCGATGCAAAAAAAAGAAAAAGAAAAAGTCGGGCAGCTAAGCACCGGCCCTGGATTCAGGCGGTCCTGTGTTCAAATCCAGCCTCAGACAGTTGACACTTACTGGCTGTGTGAACCTGGGCAAGTCACTTAACCCTCATTACCCCCATTACTCCCCAGGGAGCTTACAATCTAATGGGGGAAGACAGTACACAAAAGGAAGCTGAAAAGGGAAGTGAGGAGCCAGAGGCTAAGGGAAGGTGTATTCTTTCATCTATTCTGATCACTGCAATTATTCTTCTCACTCTGGAAGTTCATTCCACCTCTGCTTCGCTGATTCCTCATTTTAAGAAAAGTGCCCAGGCCGGCCATGTCTTCATTCTTCTATCTTTCCAGAATTTCTCCACTGTGCCCCCAAGTGGGTATTTTCTCTGTACCCCTCCCCATTTCAACTTTTTTTATCTATTAGAATATACGCTCTCTGAGGGCAGGGACTATCTTTCATTTGGCTTATATTTGTATTCCCAGCACTTAGTACAAGGCCTGCTACCTAGTAAGCACTTCATAAATGGTTAGTTTAATAAAAGGCTAGTTTTGTGACCTTTTTTCCTCTTTTTTTTTTTTCTTATTACAAGGGATAGTTTTCTGGGCAGAGGAGAAGAGACACTTCGTATCCCCATGATCATAGGCAGGTCACCAGCTCTGTAGGCCTTAGTTTTCTTACCTACAAAACGAGGGAAGTTGAACCACATGGCCTCTGGCGTTCTGTTCAGCTCTACCTCGATTAATTCTTTCATATATTTGTGAATAAAGGGAAGATAAAAGCAAAATGTCTCCCTCTGCCTCCGTCTCTTTCTAATTCCTCTCTCACTTTCTCTGTCTCTGTCCCTGTCTCTATCATATATACATATAAATATATAAAACACACACAGAGGGCAGCTAGGTGGTGCAGTGGATAAAGCACTGGCCTTGGATTCTGGAGGGCCTGAGTTCAAATCCAGCCTCAGACACTTGACACTTAACTAGCTGTGTGGCCCTGGGCAAGTCACCCAATTGCCTCATTGCCCTGCAAAAAACAACCAAACCAATCACACACACACACACATACATACATACATATATATATATATGCATATGTCTATATTTCTAGCTAGCCAGCCACATATCTTACCTATCTCTATCTCTATACAAATCTTTGTCTATTTGTCCATCCATCCCATCCATCCATCCACCCACCCACCTATCATCTATCATCCATCTATCTATCTATCTATCTATCTATCTATCTATCTATCTATCTATCTATCTATCTATCTATCTATCTATCTATCTATCTATCTATCTATCATCTATCGAATGGCTACTTTGAGGCAAAGAGGGACCTTATAGTTCTTTCCCCATAGCACAAGGCATGGACCTCAGTAATGCAAAAAGCAGCTGGGTCAACTGGTGAAATTAGGGAGAGTGTGGTGTTCAGGAGGTCGGAGAAGGGTGGAAAAGATAAGAGGAATCATTTGGATGTATTTATGTAGATCCTTTCCGAAGGCAGGGCAGTGAAAGTAACTTGATTTTTTAGCTTTTCACTTCCTTTTGTGTGTTGTCTTCTCTATTAGACTGTGAGCTCCTTGAGGGCAGGGACTTTCTTTTTCATATTTGTGTCCCCAATACTTAGCATAGTGCAAGGCTCTTAGTAGGTGATTAATAAATGTTTATGGGGCAGCTAGGTGGTGCAGTGGATAAAGCACTGGCCCTGGATTCAGAAGGACCTGAGTTCAAATTTGGCCTCAGACACTTAACACTTACTAGCTGTGTGACCCTGGGCAAGTCACTTAACCCCAATTGCCTCGCCAAAAAAAAAAAAAAGTTTATTAACTGACTGATCCGTACGCATCAGATAGATGATTTGAATCCACAGCCTCTGACTTCTCAAGTCAGTTCTTTTCCCGTTATTACCTGCTCCTGAAGCTCAGTACGAGGTAGTATGTCTTGGGAAGTGATGGTGGAGTAGGTAAGGCCAGTTTCACTGAACAAGACTTGTTCATCCAGGAGTCTGATTCCTGCCTTGGATTCCAGAGATCCTTCCAGCTCTCACTTTCTCTAGACCTCAGTTTCATCTGTTAAATGGGGGAGTTGGACCAGATGGCCTCAGAGGTCTGTGATCCCTTTTCTCTTTCGGGAAGACACGAACCATCCTTCATTAGCTACAGGGTTTTCACCCTGATTCAGGTTTCCCAGTGTCTTTGAGTGCTCTTGGAATGTGCCCAGCAGCCAGGATCACTGACAGACCCGAATCTTGGGGAATGAGGCTTCTCCTCTCTCCTATTTCACAAGTGTGGAGCAAGTTTAAGACAATAGCCTCCCACACAACCCGTGTGGACTATGGCAGGCTTCCGGGCCGACTACACTAGCTAAAAACCTTGCCAAACTGGTCTCTCTGCTTCCCGGCACTGCCTTCTCTAATCCAGCCTCCCCCGAGCTGCTAAAGTAACTCGCCTGAGGCACAGGGCTAACCCTACTCAAAAACCTTTGTTCTATTACCCCTAGGATACAAAACACCCTCTACAATCCAGCTCTTTTCCAGCTTTATTCCTTTCTTTGTTTTCCCCCTCCAATTATTCTATGAGGAACTTCCAACTTGCCTTGGGGAAACTACTTGACCAATGGAGATCTGGGTCTTCTCTTCATCTCAGAGTCTTAGAGTTGTCTGTGGTGTCACTGAGACGTTAAGTAAATTAATCAGGGTCACACAACCAGTGTGTGTCAGACGAAGGACTGGAACCCATGTCTTCTTGACTCCGGTAGCGGGGTGTCTATCCATTAGACCAGGCATTACTCCCCGAATCTTGGTTTAAGTCAAACTGGACTACTCTTCATTCATTAGTCTTGATATATTATCTTCCACCTCCATATAATTGCCTAAGCTGTTTCTCATGGAAACATGGTGCAGTGGACAGAGTGCCAGGCTTGGAGTCAGGAAGACTCATCTTCTTGAGATCAAATCTGGCCTCAGAGACTTACTGGCCTTCTGACCCTGAGCTAATCACTTAATTTGCTTACCTCAGTTTCCTCATCTGTCAAATGAGCTGGAGGAGATGGCGAACCACTCCAGTATCTCTGCCAAGAAAATCACAATTAGGGTCAAAAAGAGTCAGACACCACTGAAAAACAACTGAACAACAAGAATTCCTATGCCTGGAAAGCTCTTCTTTCTTTGCACTGTCAAATGGTTCAACATCAGAAACCGATATGATTTAATCAGTGGAGATGGCATTAAAGAGGAGAGTTACTGGTCAATCAAGCAATACTCAATTAAGCACCTACCATGTGTCAGGCTCTGTGCTAAGCACCAGGGATACCATCTGCTTTGTGGTTGCACCCTCAGAACCTTGGGACCTTTCCATCTGACTGGTAGCTGAAACCTTCCCTAAGTGCTGTCCCCTCCATTAAAATGTAAACTCCTTCCTCAGACACTTGACAGTGAGTTCAAATCTGGCCTCAGACACTTGACACTTACTAGCTGTGTGACCCTGGACAAGTCACTTAACTCTCATTGCCCTGCAAAAAATAAAATAAAATAAATGTAAGCTCCTTGAGGGCAGGGGCTATCTTCTTTTTCTCTTTTATCCCTGATACTTGGCACAGTGCTTTGCATATAGTAAACTTTTTTTGTTTGTTTTTTTGAGAGGCAATGGGGGTTAAGTGACTTGCCCAGGGTCACACAGCTAGTAAGTGTCAAGTGTCTGAGGCTGGATTTGAACTCAGGTCCTCCTGAATCCAGGGCTAGTGCTTTATCCACTGCACCACCTAGCTGCCCCATATAGTAAACTCTTTTTTTTTTTTTTGGCGGGGCAATGGGGGTTAAGTGACTTGCCCAGGGTCACACAACTAGTGTCAAGTGTCTGAGGTCGAATTTGAACTCAGGTCCTCCTGAATCCATGGCCGGTGCTCTATCCACTGCGCCACCTAGCTGCCCCCTAGTAAACTCTTAACATTTTAGCCATTCATTCATTCATTCCTTATCTCTGCCTCTCTGAATCTGTCTGCAAGGCTTAGTTTAGGGGTTGTCTCTTCTGTGAAGCATTTCCTTCAAATATCAATTCTCCTTCCCCTCCTTCCTCCTCTCCCCCTCCAATTCTCCTTGGACTATTGTACTATTTATGCACATATTGTTTCCTCCAGGAGAATCTCTATTCCTCTGAGGTGAAGAGTTTCATTAGATGTCTATATCTTCAGAGGTAGCACAGTACCTCTCATCTAGTAGGCACTTAATAGGTAGTATTACTTAGTTGTTTTTTTGGTTTTTTGTTTGTTTGTTTGTTTGTTTTTGGTGAGGCAATTGGGGTTAAGTGACTTGCCCAGGGTCACACAGCTAGTCTGAGATCCGATTTGAACTCAGGTCCTCCTGACTCCAGGACCAGTGCGCCACCTAGCTGCCCCTGGTAGTATTACTTAGTAGGCACTTTGAAACAATAGAATGCTATAGTAGGATCATCAAACATAAGACTCTTCTAGGGCAGGGGTTCCTAACTTGGGGTCCATGAACTCAAAGAGTTGCATGGATAGATTTCAGTGGGTTCATGAGCATAGATAAGAAAAATTTCATTTTCACTACCCTTTGGTTTCCTTTGTAATCCTATATATTTTTATCATCGTCATCGTCTTTGTCTTTGTCTTCATCATTGCACCATCACCACCACCACCATCATTGCCTTCAAAGACGTTAATTGTATGCATTTAGCAACATGATTCTGAAAAGGGGTCCATGGGTTTCCCCAGATTGCTCTTAGAAGAGTCCAGGAAACAAAGTTAAAAACCATTAAGGGGAAGCTAGGTGGCACAGTGGATAAAGCACTGGCCTTGGATTCAGGAGGACCTGAATTCAAATCCGGCCTCAGACACTTAACATTTACTAGCTGTGTGACCATGGGCAAGTCACTTAACTCTCATTGCCTCCTTAAAAACCAAAACCAAAAACACTGATCTATTCTAATTCTTTTGTATGAGGAATCTAAAGCCTTATGGTTTTTCGAATTCAAACATTTAGGTAGTGGTCTAATTAGAACTAGAACTCTGTTTTCCTCACTATGCTATGATGTATTATAATGAAGATTTTTTTTTTATTTTAAAAATTATTTATTTATTTGTTTGGTTTTGCAGGGCAATGAGGGTTAGGTGACTTGCCCAAGGTCACACACCTTACTAGTGTCAAGTGTCTGAGACTGGATTTGAACTCTTCCTCCTGAATCCAGGGCAGGTGCTTTATCCACTGCACCACCTAGCTGCCCCTATAACAAAGATTAAAAAAAAAAAATAGGACTGCTAGGTGGTGCAGTGAATACAGCATTGGTTCTGGAGTCATGAGGACCTGTGTTCAAATCTGGTCTCAGACACTGTGTGACCCTGGGCAAGTCACTTCACCCTGTTTGCCTTGGTTTTCTCATCTGTAAAATGAACTGGAGAAAAAAATGGCAAACTGCTCCAATATCTTTGCCAAGAAAATTTCAAATGGGGTCATGGAGAGTCAGACAAGACTAAACAATCCATGTATATCTTGTATATACCTAGTTATTTACATGTGGTGTTCCCCATTAGAATGTGAGTGAACATGGCCCATTTTGCCTTTCTTCCTGTCCCCAGTGCTTAATTCAGGGCTTTGCATGTAGCAGGTGCTCAATAAATGCTTGTGGACTGACTGACTGTTGTCCACTGTCTTGCTGATGTTTCTGTCTGTGCCAAATGTGACTCTGGGCATATTGCTTTGCCAGCTCAGTTCCATACAATCTTTACCTCTGTGAAGTTTTGCTCAAATTTTCAATGGAATTAAAATGTGAATGTGGCAGAGTTTTGGTTTCTAGCTTTGTGCTTCCCCGAAGGCAGATGGGCTGAATCAGATGATCCCTTGAAGTTATGCCCAGTTTTCCAATTCAGCGATTCATATGCCAGGCACAGTTTGAAGAATGAAAGTCTAATTTTTTTTTTTTTAATGTTTTATTGATGGGGCAGCTAGGTGGCGCAGTGGATAAAACACCGGCCCTGGATTCAGGAGGACCTGAGTTCAAATGTGGCCTGAGACACTTGATAAGCTTACTAGCTGTGTGACCCTGGGCAAGTCACTTAACCCTCATTGCCCCATAAAAAATAAAATAAAAAATAAATAAATAAAAGTTTTATTGATGCTATTTGTCTTTATGTCACAGTTAATTCCTACCTCATGCCTCCAGATTGAACCTACTCTTATGACAAAAAAATTTTAAATTAAGCAAAAATATCCAACACAGAAAACTTGCATTCCAATGTACACCATTTTCTGCCTTACCAGACTTCCACACCTGCCATGAAGAAGTTTTGTTGTTCCTTTTCAGTCTTGTCCAGCTCTTTCTTCGTGACCCCCCTTTTGGAGTTTTCTTGGCAAAGTTACTGGAGTGGTTTGCCATTTCCTTCTCCAGATGAGGAAACTGAGGTAAGTAGGGTTAAGGGACTTCCCAGGATCACACAGCTACTGTTTTTAGGCTAGATTTGAATTCAGTTCTTCCTGACTCCTGGGCAGGTGCTTTATCTGCTGTGCCACCTAGGTGCATGAAGAATTATGTTTCATTATCTTCTCTCTAGGTCCTTCATTGCTTTCTCTCCCCCCCCTCCACTATTTGAGTTCATTTTTGTTTTGTGATCTTTTCATTTAAATTAGGTAGTTACTGCATGCATATGTGTACATGTATGTATATGTGTATATGTATAGATATATAACTATATGATTACAAAGGGCAGCTAGGTGGTCCAGTCGAAAACTGGCATGAAGTCAGGAAGACCTGAGTTCAAATCCAGTCTCAATTACCAGTGGTGTGACCTTTGGCAAATCACTTACCCTCTATCTGCCTCAATTTCCTCAACTGTAAAATGGTAATAATAATAGCAAATACCTGGCAGGATTGTTGTGAGGAACAAATGAGATAATATTTGTCAAGTGCTTAGCACAGTGCCTGCTATGTAGTGGGCACTATATAAATGTTGGCCATTATTGTTATGTCATATTATTGTATATGTCATCATTCTTTGGATCTGCTTGTTTTGCTCTGCATCCCTTTATACAAATCTTCTCACATTTCCCCAAATTCCTCATCTTTGTTATTTCTTACTGCACAATAATATGAATGAGTCCAATTGTTAGGGGGGGACAATGGGGATTAAGTGACTTGCCCAGAGTCACACAGCTAGTACATGTCAAGTGTCTGAGGCCAGATTTGAACTCAGGTCCTCCTGAATCCAAGGCCAGTGCTTTATCCACTGTGCCACCTAGCTGCCCCACCTGAGTCCAACTTTTAAAAAATACTCTTTTTTCCCCTTCATTTTTAGCAAGTCTTTAAGATCATCTTCAGAACTTCTGGGTTCATGATTGAAGAACATCATTTACTGAAATTTTAATGGCACCATGTTGTCAGCCCCAAACCCAGAGAGACTGAAGCCTTCTTATGGAATGGGTCAAGTACTGACATCTCTCTGGCTCTGGCTTTAAGTAGTGGGACAAAGCAAGGAAGGAATTCTCTAGAACCAGGATTGATCTTCTTAAGTCATCCCACCAGGGAAAGCAGCCTATAGACATATCCCTTCAAAAAGCAAAATTTTCCTCTCCCCACTCTAGGCTGATCAAAGTTGGAGTTACTATTAATTAATTAATTTTTATTTGTTTGTTTGTTTTGGTGAGGCAATTGGGGTTAAGTGACTTGCCCAGGGTCACACAGCTAGTAAGTGTCAAGTGTCTGAGGTCAGATTTGAACTCAGGTCCTCCTGAATCCAGGGCCGGTGCTCTATCCACTGCACCACCTAGCTGACCCTTACTATTTATTTATTAATTTAGTTAGACATCAGGTCTAGCACTGTCCACTGTGTCACTGCCTGTAAAGGCCAAACCATTTGGGAAAGACTTGAAGAATCTGAGAAACACTAGCAACAAGGATAGACTTTTATTTATTTATTTATTTTTTTGGAGACTGGGTCCTCCTCTCCCTACTGATCAGGGTGGAACCTTGGAGATGCTCCATTTGTGACTTGGGCTGGTTGCCTCCTTCTTGGCCAGCCCTTCCTCCCCTCTGTTTGTCTTTGTGTAGCCTTCACTGCTGCTCAGAACTCCAGAGCTCAAGCAATCCACCAGCCTCAGCGGGGATCACAGGCATGTGCCATCATGACTAGCCAGGCTGCCTTTTTTGTTGTTGTTGTTTTGTTTTTAAGGTCACAGCTATGATTTTGTAGCTCCCAGAAGGACATGTCTTCTGCCAATGCAGAGCAGCACCTGCTCTGCTACTAACAGTCCTGGAGAGTTTCCTGGGGTAGGACATTGAGAAGTTAAACAGCAAAACTTTGCATTTCATAGCTAGAACTTGAACCTGGGTCTTCTCAACTCCATGGCCAACTCTCTATCCTCTTTCTCTGCGTTGCTTCTATAAGCATAGATTTTAGAGTTGAAAGGACCCCAGAGATCACTAAGTCTAACTCTCATTTTACAGAGAAGGAAACTGAGGCACAGAGAGAGAAAGCGGTTCACCCATGGTCACACTGGTAGAAAGTAGCAGTGGTGGGATTCAAACCCAGATCCTCTGATTTCAAATTGAATGTTCTTTCCAAGGACATCCCCCTAATATCCCCCTTTCTTCCCAATCCTGCTCATCATTTTTCCTGTTTCACAGGAATGATTAGACTATCATCATTATCAGACCCATTGTTATTGCTATATTAAGAATTGCTACAATAATTAAACCCTCCTCCTGCAACACCCTAAGGGTGTGCCATGACATAGGATGCAGGACACTGGTTCCTGCTCCCAGAAAGCATTGACTTTCAAGAAGACAACATGAATAGGAAGGTGTTTATGTTGGATGGTCAAGATAATGTTCTGTGACTGTGAATAGCCTCAGGCAAGGAAGTGACAAGCATTAGGAAATGGAGTCATTGACTGGGCAAAATATTCCCTATAAATTATAACAGGGCAGGTGAGAGGTATATTCCTGAAAATACTCGGCAGCTCAGATGGGGAGCCACTATTGGCTATTTGGGTCTGAATAATCCATTAATCAATGAATCATTAAACATTTATTAAGCACCTACTATGGGCCAAGCACCATGCTAAGCGCTGGGAATACAAAAAGAGGCAGAAGTAAATTCCTGCCCTCAAGGAGCTTATCATCCATAAGGCTACTGGGGCACAAACTTCTGCTGAGCAAGTATAAGCTGAGAGAGGCTTGGTTATGGTTAGGGTGGACGGTGGACGAGGGGGGTGGTGTTGTGCTGAGATACAGTGAAGGGAGATTGTATCACGCAAAGGGGAGACAGAAACAGACCCAGAAACTGAGAAAATTTCCAAACACCATGAATAGGTGTACAGTGAATAAGGGACAAGTTTAGGATAAACTGCAAGGTCTTCTGGCATTCTGGTCTCCAGTGTAGTGCTGTAGGTATCTGTGCTTGACTTTGAACTGCTGAGAATTTTTATCAGTGACTTGGATAAAGGCAGAGATGGCATGTGTATTGAATTTTTAGATGTCAGAAGTCTAGAAGAAACAGTTCACACTCTAAATATTAGAGTGTAACTTTTTAATTTTAATTTTTTTTTTTAGTGAGGCAATTGGGGTTAAGTGACTTGCCCAGGGTCACACAGCTAGTAAGTGTTAAGTGTCTGAGGCCAGATTTGAACTCAGGTCCTCCTGACTCCAGGGCTGGTGCTCTATCCACTGCGCCACCTAGCTGCCCCTTTTATTTATTTATTTATTTATTTATTTTATTATTTTTTAGTGAGGCAATTGGGGTTAAGTGACTTGCCCAGGGTCACGCAGCTGAGTGTAACTTTTTAAAAGATCTGTGCAGGTGAGAACGTTTTTTTGACCTTATGATGGTGACACCATTGATAGATGGAGCTTCTGATAAGGAACCTCCCTTCATCGATGCAGATCAGCAACTACTCTGCAATTTATAATTTGAAAGCCATCTCTGTGTTTTTTCACTGGCTGTCCCCCATACCCCGAGTACCCTCCCCCTCCTCAAATCTGCTTGTTGGAACCTCTGATCTTCTTCGAGATTCAGCTCAAATGCTAACTTCTAGAGGAGGTCTTTCCTGGTTCTCCCACCTGCTAGTGCCTTCCCCATGATGGTTACCTTCTGCCTACTTTTTCTGTGCTTTCTGTATGTAGGTATATGTATGAATGAATATATATGTGTATATAGGTATATGTGTATGTGTGTATATATATATATCTTTTTGTAGATATTTCTAAATGACTATGTAGTTCACTCATTAGAATGTTTCTCTTTGTCTTTGTATATCCCTGTGCCTAGTATAGTGCCTGCCTTAGAGTAGATGCTCCATAAAAAATTGCTTACTAGATTTAAATATATATGCATAAAACGTATATATACATACATATATATAATTCTATGTGTAACAACATTGAATAAAAATAGCATTTCCATATACAGAGAAGAGAAAAAGAGAATTATATGTAAAACTGTGAATTTCTCTTATGTATAGCTTGCTTTTCTTTTAAATATATAAAAAATTGAACATGTAACTTGTTTCCTTCTGTCCTTCCTTCTGTTCTCTTCTGTACATTTAAAAAAAAAGTTTCAGGGGCAGCTAGGTGGCGCAATGAATAAAGCACCGGCCCTGGATTCAGGAGGATCTGAGTTCAAATCTGGCCTCAGACACTTGACACTTACTAGTTGTGTGACCCTGGGCAAGTCACTTAACCCTCATTGCCTTGCAAACAAAACAAAACAAATAAACAAACAAACAAAAAGTTGGGGTTTTCTTTTACCTTTTTTTTTTAAATGACCTTCTTTTCTTTTTGGCAACCCTACAGCTATCCTTGACCCTTCCCACTTTTGCCACTACCCCCAAATGAAAAGAAAACTCTTGTAAAAAATATGCATAGCAAGTGATAGCTTGCTCAAATTTAGAAGCTATTGTCTGGAATGGGCTAAGAGATTTCACATACAGCAAGCATACAGCAGGGTTAGAATATCCCAAGTATCTAAGGAAACCAAGGCCTTACCTTGACCTCTTTTTTTTTTTTTTTAAGTTTGGCAATTGGGGTTAAGTGACTTGCCCAGGGTCACACAGCTAGTAAGTGTTAAGTGTCTGAGGCCGGATTTGAACTCAGGTACTCCTGACTCCAGGGCCGGTGCTCTATCCACTGTGCCATCTAGCTGCCCCCCATTTTTTTTTTTTAAACCTTGACCTCTTTTTGATGAAGGCCTAGAAAGGGTTAGATTCTGTATTATTGGATTCTGTTGAATGAGCACAGGTTAGTCATATGATGAATTTAATAATCACCTTCCACTTTAGCACTTAGTATAGTACCTAGCAAATAGTTTATACTTGGTAAATGCTAGTTGACCATCTCTAAGCTTTCCCTCCTGAAGCCAGTGGATTGCTGGTATTCAATGTAATGGACCATCATTATGTAAGGGAATCATTTTTCTTTCAGTAATAAAGAGAAAATCCCTTCTCATTTTGCCCACTTTGGCTAACAGCTATACTTTTCATGTTGTCCAAATCCTCTTCCATTCAAAGATGTTTGTGCAGAAGATGACTATTGATATAAGAAAAGGTTTGAGTCCTGCCAGGTCTGTATCCCAAAGAGATCATAAAAAAAAGGGAAAGGACCCACATGTACAAAAATATTTATAGCAGCTCTTTTTTGTGGTGGCAAAGAATTGGAAATTGAGGGGATGCCCATCAATTGGGGAATGGCTGAACAAGTTGTGGTATATGATTGTGATGTAATCCTATTGTATTATAAGAAATCATACATGAGCAGGCAGATTTCAGAAAAACCTGGAAAGACTTAAGTGGACTGATGCTGAATGAAGTGATCAGAACCAGGAGAACATTGTACACAGTAACAGCAACATCATGTGATGATCACTTGTGATGGACTCAGCTCTTCTCAGCAATACAGTGATCCAGGACAAGTCCAAAAGACTCATGATAAAAAATGCTTTCCACATCCAGAAAAAGAACTGTAACGATTGGAATAACACCACCTGCTGGATACTTACTGTAGAAGAGTTCTGCCCATGAAGGGAAGGTCTTTGAGGGCAAGACCAGGAGTCAGGAAGTGACGCGAGCTAGTGGGAGGAGGAAGGAAGAGACTGGCGCTGACTCTGGCGCTCTTTCCGGAGGACGCTGGCGGAGAAGGGAGCTAGAAATGTGCTCTCCCTTTTAATAGATAGGAATCTAGGCCTTTCTCTCTCTCTTTACCAAATTCTTATTCTCCTTAATAAATGCTTAAAAGTCTAACTCTTGCTAAAGCTTGTAATTGATTGGCGACCACTCATTAGATATTTTAGACAGTTTAGCTAGAATTTTAACCCTTAACAGAACTATGGAGTCTGAATAGAGATTGAAGCATACCACTTTCACTTTATTTGTTATTGGGGTTTTTTGTTTGTTTTTTCTTTCTTGTGATTTTTTTTCCTTTTTGTTCTGATTTTTTTTAAACAACATAACTAATGTGGAAATAGGGGCAGCTAGGTGGTATAGTGGATAGAGCACAGGTTCCAAAATTGGGAAGACTTGAGTTCAAATTTTACCTCAGATACTTACTAGCCATGTGACCCTAGGCAAGTCATTTAACCCCAATTGCCTTAAAAAACAAAACAAAACATCTGGGCCCATCTCCAGTTGTCCTGATATATATCTTGCCTCTGGACTCAAATGGCTCTGGAGGAGAGGATAAGGTTGGTGACTTTGCACAGCCCTCCCTCACTTAAAATTGAATTCACTGTGAGTCATGACATCACCCCAATGTCATGGTCTTCTTTGAGAACAAAGGATGAACAACAATGTGGAAATGTTTGTCATGATTGTACATGTATAATCTATATCAGATTGTTTACTTTCTTGCAGAGGAGGGAGGGAAGGAAAAGAAAGAAAAATTAGGAACTCAAAATCTTACAAAAATGAATGTTGAAAACTATATATGTAACTGGAAAAATAATACTATTAAGTGGGATAAGGGGGAAAGAAAAGGTCTGAGTCCTAAGCAAAAAAATATAGAGAAGTCAGCTTAGGAAAAAACAACAGGAGGGAAGGACCTTAGATGTCATCATATTCAAACACAGAAGGGAATTGAGGCCTCAAACAGGGAAGTGACTTTATGCTAGATAGATACTTTACAATTATGGTTTTTAAACTGGTTCCACTGTGTGTGGACATTTTGAAAGTATGTTGAGTCTTCCCTCATTGTAGGCCTATCTACTCCAACTCTCTGTTGTTCTCTTATCTCACTTCTCCAAAGCAATGCCATATGCTTGTGTAAGAGGTCCTGGCACGGACCTGCACACATCATATGGTGTGTAGGCGATCCACTTATTCTCTAGTTTGCTGACCCTCATCTTCCCTTGAACTGGTAGCTCTGGGTTTTCAAAAAAACATCATGTGACTAAACTCAAATTCTCCAAGGGTACTAGAGGCAGTCCTGGTTTGGAAGAATACACTGTCCCTACAACCCATGGTAGCTCTTGAACCACTACCAGTGTGATTCCATTTATACAAAACCAATACTTGCAGTGATGACACCATGAAGCTTGGATATAACCATTTATTCAACAATAAGGCAAAAACAATTATCAAACAATAAACATTTATTAAGTACCTACCATGTACCAGGCACTATACTAAGCCTTGAGATACAAAAAGAGGCCAAAGAAAGTCCCTGCTCTCAAGAAGTTTACAATCTAATGAGGGCAGACAACAAGCAAACACACACGCGCACGTGCACACACACACACACACACACATATAACAAGCTATGTATAGTATACATATGAAATAATCAACAGAGGAAAGAATCAAGTAGGGTTGGAGAAGGCTTCCAGTTAATTATAATATCACAGGGGCAGCTAGGTGGCGCAGTGGATAGAGCACCGGCCCTGGATTCAGGAGGACCTGAGTTCAAATCTGGCCTCAGACACTTAACACTTACTAGCTGTGTGACCCTGGGCAAGTCACTTAACCCCAATTGCCTCACTAAAAAAAAAAAAATTATAATATCACAGGTAGTCAGTCTAAGTAAATACAGAATAATCACAGTGGGTCATATTCTCTCATCAATGCACTCAATATCTGTTGGGGGAAGCATGGCATGAAGACACATGAGTGAAGATAACCTATGTACTCAGAGTAACTGAAAACTCTATTGCAGGACTTGATGCTATTGGGTCATTCAAAAATGCCAGCACCACAGGAAGCTGCTTTTCTTCTAACTGTTCTCTTTTGGGTCACAAAGAATCAGACATGATTGAAAAATAACTCAACAACAAAAAATTCTCCTTATAATCTTCACTTCTCTCCTGCTGGGCAAATCCTCTCTTCTACTCACAAACTGATGAGGCAGAGACAGATTCTTTTAAACTCAGAATATCCTTAAAAGGATATTGAGAAAGTATTAGATTTTCATATTTACTAATTGTTCCCATCAGCCAGGGTATGCAAAGCTCATCGAACTGGCTCTCACTGGGCAAGGCAGACAAGCCCAGACAACTGCAAATTACATTCAGTTATTAGCCTGATGATCCCATAGCAAATCAGCCTCAAGGTCTACATTTCCTTTTTCTGCTTTTCCTTCTGGATAAAGAGAAGCTAGAAAGTTCTGAGAGGCTTGACCTTGCTCAAGCTGAAAGTGGCACTAGGGAGCAATCCATTTGTCTTCCAATGAGCAGCCGCAACTTTTATTTAGCCAATCAGGAACTAGCAGTTGACTCCTCTCTTGTTAGTTTCTTTCCTCTCTTGCTCAGTTTTTTTCCTCACTACTCTAGCTAGATTCTTCAATACTTTCAATAGTTGCAATCAGTACCTTCCAATCCTCTTTCCCTTATAAGGTTGAAAACTCACAAAACCCCTCTTCCATTAGTTGCAAAATCAATAGTTCTCATCTAATCATTCTATAGTCTTTAAACAGTTAATTTCATGTATCATTTAATGAGTTTTAACCTCTTAAGACTTAAAGACAGTTACATGCAAATGAGCTAATGGACCACAATGCTCTGCCTTGGCTATTTCTCAATCCTTAATCCAATCCTCTTAACATTATATGTCTCTGAAAACTGTTTCTTCATGCTTGTATTTCCTAAGTTGTTAGCAAGTGTTCTTTTTTCCCTATTCCCTTTTCAGTTACTAAATTCTTCAGATGCAATGGGGGCATCACTTTATATCCTTTACAAGGTGATTTATGCCTTTTTATTTAAGCAAAAGTCTGTTTCTATCCTTCTAGGCAACCAAAACTTGCCAAACTAGACAACTTTCTGTTTCCCAAATGTGCCTTGTACTCTCTTGCTTCTGTGTCCTTGCTCAGGTAGTTACCTATCCCTGAAATGATGCCCCTACCTCTCATTCTCCTTACCTACTGAATTCCTAAGCATCCTATAAAGTCCATCTCAAATACCACTTTCTACAGGAAGCCTTTCCTGATCTTTTGATTGGTAACGTCCTTCCTGCTCAGTACATAGCACTTTGTTTTAGAATTCTCTACTGTGATTATCGAATAATGTTAAGGACTTACAGCCAATCACTTAATATCTCTGGGCCTTAATTCCCCCATCTGTAAAGTGGGGCAGTTGGACCACAGGACCTCTGAGGTCTCTTTCAGCTCTAGATTCATGATCCTATGACCAATGTTATAACTATTTGGTTTAGTGTCTTACTTGCTACTAGACTAGAAACATCAAAGGCAGGAAGTATATCTTATCTAAACAATATCATCAAAAAACCAAAAAATAAATGAATTGATAAATGAATGAATGAATTAACTAATAAATGAATGGATAAATAAATAGATAATTAAACAAATTAGTTAATTAATGAATAAATTAATAAAAGACTGAATAGATAAATAGCTAGATGAATAAATGAGTGAGTGAGTGATAAAATAAATATATAAATAGATAGATAGATGAGCTTAATATTATTCCCAGTACTTAGCTCTGTATACAGCAGGTGCTCCATAAAAGTTTGTTGGTTGGTTATCTACTCATACTTTTCCTCTACCTCCCAAATGTATCACCTTAGATCTATACCACATAAGATTAAATCTAGTGTTTGAGGTGATGAGAGAAGCGTTTCAGATCTTTGGGTGACTCTAATACTATGTTTTTGCCATTTGAATACATGCTAGTTACTTAAGTTAACTCATGTCCCCTTCCACTCTTCTCCCCTCTTCACCTATTCCTCTTCTTTTCTTCCTTTGTTCTTTATTTCTTTTCCTTCACCTCCAAACCCTGACATTATAACTGGGGAGTAGAACATAGCCAGAAGAAAGTATGATTGAGTCTGGGGAAGAGACCAAATAATACTGAATAATAGTGTCAGAGGTCACCTACCTCAACCTTGAACTGTGTAACGATTGGAATGACGCCACCTGCTGGAGACTTACTGTAGAAGAGTTCCGCCCGTGACACGAAGGTCTTTGAGGACAAGACCAGGAGTCTTTTCTTTGGCATCAGGAAGTGACGCGGGCTAGTGGGAGGAGGAAGGAAGAGACTGGCGCTCACTCTCATTCTCTTTCCTGAGGACACTGGTGGAGAGGGGAGCTAGAAATGTGCTCTCCCTTTAATAGATAGGAATCTAGGCCTTTTCTTCTCTCTTTACCAAACTCTTATTCTCCTTAATAAATGCTTAAAAGTCTAACTCTTGCTAAAGCTTATAATTTATTGGCGACCACTCATTAGATATTTTAGACAGTTTAGCTAGAATTTTAGCCCTTAACAGATGGCTGACCACGAAGAGGAAAGCTAAACCTCAGTCTTCTGATCTTCTGGTTGGGTAAGAAATTTCCCCTACCCTCTCCCTTTAACTAAGTACTGGCGTACTGGCTGTGTTTTCCCCTTAAATTTTTTCAAATGGACCTTTTAAACTCCCATATTACCCTATTTTTGATTTTAGTCTGTTTAACCAGACAAATGGGAGATAAGATCATGTTAATGCTTTGTTTTCGTGGATTTTCTATTTTTCTTTTTATTTTTGTTAAAAGAGCCAGCAACTTACTCACACAAGGAAATATCTCTCCCTCTCCCAACCATGCTTTTTCTGAGAAACCTGAAGAGATTCCTGCAGCTTTTCCCAGTTCTAACACTAATTGTTGCTCTAATTTTGCATGCCTGGAGGCAATGACCCACCCTCTAGAAGCTTTTAATCCCCTAGTGCCTGGAGGCAAAGTGGGGGAAGAGGAATCCAGGCCTGAGTTCAAAATCAAGTCTGATTCTAATTGCACTGGTCCCTCCCCTCCTCTCCAAACTCCACCCTCTACTCCTCCCATGGCCAAGCCCATAGCTTCCCCTGCCTGGGAAGTCCAGAGATCTGATGCGCATGCTCAACTTTCTCTAACTACATTTGCAGCTTCAGGCTCACCCCTTCCCCAGCCTGGCTGTGCTTCTGAGACAACCTTAGAAAACCCTTTAAATTCCAGATATGCTCATTTTGTTCATAATTTTGCTAACCTGCTTTTGTCTTTAATTAGTAATCTTATAAAGCATTTGTATGGTGAAAAGACTGACAGACAATATAGAGGGGTTAAAGAAGAAAAACTTAAGCTGAATAAGAATGATAATCATCAACATAGTTCAAGACTCCTCTTCTTTTGCCATGGAAGGGTATATATTTTACAGAAATGTAGAAGTAAGCAGCAAGGTATTGATATGAGTATTGGGGATTTTAGATATCGGAATCAAAAGTGTTCTGAATTCACTCAGAGTAATAGTATCAGTTCAGAGGTTACATAGGATTTCTATGCTATTATATATACATTTTGAAATTAATGGTATGGGTTTATTTTCATAGAGATTTTCAAGCTTTTGAGATTGTGTTTTATACTTAGTTTTTAAAACAAGGAGAATATTTGTAAAAGCTTTTTATAGTCATGTGATCAAGTTTATATTTTATAATACTCTTATTAATATTAAGTTCACATTCATTTAGACTTCCTTAGTTTGAATTTCATTGTCTTTTATTGTTCCATGTGTATTTTCTTCTATTCGTTTATCTATCTAATTTTGAAAAATTGCAAGATGGTTTTGATTTCATAATACAATGTTAATTCTAGGAGTATTGTGCTCCCATATTCTGAGTTGTTTGTTTTTGTTATTTTTTTTCCTCAACTGATTATTTGATCAAACTCTTTAAAGCATTTCCCTGGCAAATTGGTTTCCATAGCAAGTGTAAATTGATTCTAGAAGTATTATTTTTGATAAGCATATTCCAAAAAAAAAAAAAGAGGGGAATGTTTGTAAAAGTTTTCTTTTTTCATAAAAAGTTTTCTTTGGGATTCTGTTGTGCTTTAACTTGTATTTAAATATGTTCTGATTTTTCACAAAAGTAATTGTATACTAAGTAAAACAAAAGGGTATTATTTGAAATTGTTGCATAATTATATATTGTGTTCTGAGTCAAGATGTATTCACATTTTTTGCAATCATTTATTATCCTCAATTTTTAAATCCATATGAGACTTGGATTATGGGAACTTATCATTTAAGACATTAATTGCCTTTATTCTGAGTTATCAGATGCCAGTTGGCCAAGGTGCCATCCAATCACAAGAGGAATACATGCAAGAGCAGACACTGAACTGTCACATGAGGGGAGACATGCATGAAGTTAAGGTATGGCCGAGGGAACGGCTTTTGACAAATGTTGAGGTTGGATTCTCTTGGTTTAATATTTTATTTTATTTTTCCCCACAGTATTGTACAGATGGCTGGAAGTTTTGATCCCACCCATCTCACTTCTACACCTGGCTTCTATGCTCCCTCCTATATGCCTGATGCCACGGACATCTCAATCCCATGCATCTGATTAAGTCTGACTCAGTTTCTTCCAATATGTTTGGTGGCATGGACATATATTCCATCCACCTATTTTAAGCCTGGCATACTGCATGGGCAGTACATATTGCTCAAGTGTGGGAATGCTCATATCCCATCATTTCTCTGTTCTTTTATGGTAACCCCCATAATTATCTCAGGTGTCTTGATAAATAACAGTGTTGAATTTGGCCTTGACATCTGTTACCAATTATATTAGATTTTTAATTTCTCATAATGGCATGAGGATAATTAGGCAGATGATGCAAAAAGTGATGAAACAAAGATAAAAATTATTTTTTAAAAATTAATATCACAGCAATTGTCTTCTCAATTGCCCTCCATAAGGGGGAACTATAATAATAATATAATTTTAAAGAATGGTTCAATTTTTGTTTTATTATATGTTTCATGTGTAACAACCCTTAGACATGTTTTTGAGAACTTTCATTGTTTGATTTGATTATTGATAAAGCTATTTTAAAGTTGTGTTAAGCTCAATTTTGTAGGAAATTTTCCTGGCTGATTACCAGCATCTACACATCAACCCCTGAAAAGACTTCCATTCCACGATTACACCTAGAGGACATCTGAGAAAAGACTTTCAGAGACTTTAAATGAACAGTTTTATTTTGTTTTTGTTGTTGTTTTTTTTCTCTTTCTGTTATAATATACACCATCTGTAACATGTATTCTCTGCAGAGGCCCTCCCTTTGCAGGACCAATGTCAAAGCGTCGGTTCATGAGGACAAAAAAATCGCCCCTCTGGACAAAAATTTCCTCTCTTCCTTTTTTATATTGTTAGTTAGCATAGGTTATTATATTCTGTTATTTTTGACTGTTTCATCAAGGAAACATACCGTTTCTTGAGGAAACAAAGCGGGGAACTGTAACGATTGGAATGATGCCACCTGCTGGAGACTTACTGTAGAAGAGTTCCGCCCATGAAACGAAGGTCTTTGAGGGCAAGACCAGGAGTCTTTTCTTTGGCATCAGGAAGTGACGCGGGCTAGTGGGAGGAGGAAGGAAGAGACTGGCGCTCACTCTCCCTCTCTTTCCTGAGGACACTGATGGAGAGGGGAGCTAGAAATGTGCTCTCCCTTTAATAGATAAGAATCTAGGCCTTTTCTTCTCTCTTTACCAAACTCTTATTCTCCTTAATAAATGCTTAAAAGTCTAACTCTTGCTAAAGCTTATAATTTATTGGCGACCACTCATTAGATATTTTAGACAGTTTAGCTAGAATTTTAGCCCTTAACAACTGAAATGGAAATTTTGTCCATAATATGCCAACCCATGGCCATTCAGCCTTGATCTGAACACCTACAGTGATGGGAGACTCGTTACTTCTACAGAATTGTGGAAGCTCAAAGTTGGAAGGTGCTAAAGGCCATCTAGCCCCAGACTTCTTAAACTTTTTCTATTTGGGACCCCACTTTTTGCCCCAGAAATTTTTACACGACCCATTGATCCTTGTTCTTTCCTCTTGGGCCAAGTAGCACCGGTCTAATTCCTCTTGCACAGGAATGATGGCCCTTCAGATGCCTGAAGCCAGCTCTTCAGTCCCCCTCCTGAGCCTTCTCCCCTTGTTTCCAGGGTAAACATGTTTCCTTCACCACATCCTCACATGACATGAACTCAAGGCCCTTCTGGATGTTCTTTAGCTTGTCATTGTCCTTTCTAAACCGTGGCCACAGAACAGAACACAGTTGAGTCAAGCTCAGCTGCCCCCAGTCTGCTTCTGGGTTCTGTGACTTTCTTGTTGATGGTTCATTCTTCTTTTTGATAGCTCCCCTACTCCCAACTCCCATTATATATGTGTGTGTGTGTGTGTGTGTGTGTGTGTGTGTGTATACATATATGTATTTATATAGGCAGACTTCAATATGAGATATTGCCTATACCTCTGCCATTTTGCAATAACATTGTTAACTATAATGTTACCAAGACCACCATCAAGTCACAAAACTTTAATAATAATAATTCACATTTATGTAGTGCTTTAAGGCTCACAAAAAGCTTTACAAATATTTCATTTTATCCTCATAAAGCCCTAGGAGGTAGATGATATTTTCAACCCCACTTTACAGATGAAGAAACTGAGGCAGAGAGAAATTAAGTCACTTGCCCAGGGTCATATAGCTAAAACTCAGATCTTTCTGACTCTAGGCCCATTGCGTAAGATTATTTTTCCTGGTTCTACCTACTTCAGTTTTGTATCAGTTCACACAAATCTTCTCATGCATCTCTGAATTCTTCACAGTCATAATTTCTAACAGATAAGTATTATCTCATTATACTTAGGTAACATAATTTGCTCAGCAATTCCTCAATGAGTATCAACTTAGTTTCTAGTTCTTCGTTATGACGAAAAGGGCTGCTATGCATGTTTTGGTGTATATTGACTTCTTTGGTATATATTGACTAGGTATATGCCTAGTAGTGGGATTTCTGAGTAGAAAGGTATGGATGTTGAAACCACTCTTGAAACATAATTCCTAATTGCTTTCCAGAATGGTTGGGCCAAATCACAGCAGCTGGCACAATGGGTTTAGTAGGACCAGATGTGGTTTGGGGATATAGGACACCATTCCATGTCCAAACAAAAATGAGGGTACAGACTCTTGAGAGTTGGTGGGTTTATGTTGTCCTGGCTAAACCCATTCTAGGCAAATCTATAAAAAAGGTTGGCCCCTGAGAACACTGACCCCATTGGATCCTTCATTCCTTGAGAGATGCTACACTCTGACTGGACAGGTTTTCCTTTCATCTTTCAGGGGCCTCAGAAAATCTTGAAAATGGCTATTAAAAGATATCCAAATGACAGTTGCCCATGATGCTCTGTGAAATACATGACTGCATTTAGACTTGGCAACATCACCTCAGGCTCACATGCCCTTTGGAGATGCTGCTTAAAGACACAGAGACTCTTTTCTGACCTTCCTGGTACATCATCCTTGGGCATGTCAGTCA